>NW_012101665.1:2887386-2972900 GCF_000951045.1 Mandrillus leucophaeus | reverse complement strand
TTTGCTTGTTAAAAAAGTTGTTGAAAACAACCTGGACAAGATTCAAATCCACATGTTTTCATTTCTAAAGTTTTGTATCTAAGGTTGGCGCTTTTGAAGCAGTTGCATCCTTTATATTGGCACCTATCCTTACCCATCCATTTACGTATTTTAGTTGTTGTTTTGAAAACACACAATGAAAGGAGCCAGAGGCTGAAGCAGAGAGACAATTAGGAGATGAGATTGTGGCCGCTGGAGCCAAGGTAGCTGCAGAGGGGCCATGAGAAAAGGCCAAATTCTGAACATGTGGTATCTGAGGTTAGACATAATGAGATGTGATGATGGATTCACTGTGTATGTGAGTATAAGACAGAAGTCAAGATAACTGATTTGGGTCTGAGAAGTTGGGAGAAAGGAGTTGCCTTTAACGGAGACAAGGAAGACAACAAGATAAAATGGTGTTTGTTGGAATGTGTGGAGCACAGTTTAGGATATTTTACATTTGAGACATTTTTTTGACATCAAATTGGAGATGTCAGGTAGTAGTCTGATCAGATAAAATACAGGATTATCAGGGGAGTTAAAATTTCTTATTTAAAAATTGTTTAATATAAGTATATCCTAGATAAATAATGGTACATACTTATACTAAAAATTATTCATTGGTGGTCCAAAATTCCCATTTCACTATGTATCTTGTATTTTTATTTGTTAATTCTGCAACTTTATCAGCTAGGTTGTAGGATAATGGGATGGGGTTGCAGGCTGGAGCCATCAACGTAAAGATGATCTCTAAAGCAAGGAGACTGGGTGAGAGCATCATGGGAGTGAGAATGGACAGCAGTATAAAGTGATCTAAGGACTGAGTCCTGGGATTCAATGAAGAGGTCAGATAATGAGGAGAAACAGTAACAGATACTAAGAAGGAAAGGATGGGAAGTTAGAGGAAAACCATGTGTGTGTGTGCCATCCTGAAAGCCAAGTGGAAAAAGGGTTTCAAGTGGAAGCCATCGATGGTGCCCAATGCTGAAAATAAGTGACAGATAATGAAGATGAAAACTAAGAAGGGATCTGTCAAAGAAGATATCCATAGCGATTTTGACAAAAGAATTTTTGGTAGATGAGTGGGGGATCCTCACCCAGAACATGTTCAAAATTCTTTTGGAAATAGCGAGTTGAGAAAATTCTTACAAGGGATTTTATAAAGTGAAGACAAGGAATATTGTGTCAGCTGGAGATGAAAATGAGGTTAAAAGACAATTTTTAAATAAAATATATGGGAGAAATAACAATGTTTCTATGCTGCTCTGTATAATTCAAAGGGAGAGAAAACTTAATGATACAGGACACAGAGGGGATGGTTGCTGGAAAAATGTCCCTGGAGGGAATGGAACTTTGAGAGCAAATGAAGGGACTGACCTTGAATAGGGATATGGAGAGGTCATCCACAGTAACTGGTGATGATGCGAAGTTGATGGTACAGGAACAAGGAGGTGAGTAGAAGCAGTGGTGGTATTTATCAGAAGTTCCCTTTTGATCACTTTTGTTTTCCCAGTGAAGCAGGAAGCAAGGTAGCTCTTTGCTGAGAGTGAGATTAAGGAGGAAGTAGAAGAGACTCAAGCCCCTTTATTTCTTATCTGGCTCTCATCATTTTTGCAGTTTCATGTTTTCTGAATTTGTTTATTTCTCTGTTATAAAGCATATGACTTTCTATTGTCTTTCCGTCTTATTTGATGGTGCATGTGTTCTATTTCCCCTTAATTTGTAAGTTCTCTGAAGGCAGAGTTCATACAAGTTCGGGTGTGAATTCTCATGCCTTAATCATAGTAGACAATGACGACTTATTAAGAGAATCAAGTCTTTAAGAAATGAAATGCAGAGTAATCCCCAGAAACTCTTTTAAGATTTTAAAATCCTCATATGCTTGAAGATCCACTGTATATTACAGAAAATTCAAATAAGTAAATCAATTATTTTATTCAGTAGTTATAAAGTATGGATTATAGAAAATACTGTACAAAATATCTTAGCAATATGTACTGAACAAACCACTTCAGTGTGCATAGAATTGTTAAATAGCATAAGCATATCAATTATAGTTCAAAGTAGAAAGACAGATTCTTGAAATACAGCTTTATAAATTCCAAACTAAGCAGTGTATTCTACATAGAACTTCAAATACAATTTAATAATAAGGATTTTTTTTAAAGTTGCCAATTATGTTCTTCCAAAATATTAACCAGGTGAAATTATGTAGATATTTCAAAAGGATAGGAAAGTATAAATAGTTATTCTCAAGAATTCAACATATATTAGTGGCTAAAAGTGTTGATATATTAACATATTTACAAACAAAATAATAGATTATTATATTTGGTGAAAAGATTAGGCATTAACTTCAAAAGTCTGTATAATTATGGCTCTGGTTTACTTTAGAGTACACATTTAAGCCCACAGTATGCAAATTAAAAAGATATTATATTCAGTGTTTATGTAATTGTGTATTTCCTCTAAAATTATAGTGAAAATATCTGTAATTAAATAAATGCTCTCTTCAGTTACTGTAAAGTCTCATAATCTTTTTGCCTCTGTAAACAAAGGCCTATTGTAACATCCTTATGAAGTTTAGCTACTGAAGATAGTGCCACACATTTTTTACTACATTTTAAAGGGAAGAAATAAATAATTAACTCTGCAAACTGAATTACCACATGAATACATGAATCTTCAATAATAATGATAATACCAATGTTAGTGATAATACCAATTCAATATTACAAATAAGCTAATTGTCTTTTTAAATTTACGTATTGTGCCTTTAATGCTAAAACTGTTTCAGATATTTCCAAACATAAAACGAATCCTTAATTATTTTTATAATCAAATGACCTATCTTCCATTTGCTCATATAGTCCCAATAATCTCAAAGAAGCAACTACATCTGGATCCATTTTCACACTATTTGAGGTAACTGTTTTCAAAAGAAAAGCCAGCTCAATAAAATAATTAATCAATTTAAAGTCTAAGCTTATTATAAACAGCTGACTTGCAAACATATGACTGCTAAGAACCATCAGCCCCATTCGTTTTATTCTTTTTAGCTTCATTTTAAATGCATACTTTTCCTTTCTGGAAAAGAATTTTTCCTTATTATTACTGTTTTTTAAGTCAGGAAAAATTAACTTTATTCATTTTTGCTATTATATTAGCCTGAAACTTCACATCTCAATATACATGACAAATATTATTTTTAAATTTCCAACATCTGTAATATACCCACCAACTATGCTTCCCTTGGGGACCTGCCATTGTTCGGTGGCTGCTTCCTTTCTTCCCTCACTATAGAGGTGAGAGCTGCTCCACTTTCTTTGATGGTGACTCTTTAACTGAAGCTGTGTATTGTTTCTGCTTCCTATGACTGAGACAGAACCAGAGAATATTAGAGCTGGAGTGGACTTCAGAATCCATCCTGTCCACCCATCTTGCCTTATGCCTGAGGAATGAGATCCAGAGATGGAATATAACTTGACATACACAGCTCAGTAGTGAGAGAACCAGGACACAATTTCAAATCATTTTCCTCACAACTGTATGTTCACATTTGTATGTGCTTCCATTAAAATTTACTTTCCCATTTCCCTTCTGCATGAATTGCCCAAGGTCATTCTTCTTTAGCTGTCTACAAAGGATTTTATACTTGGGTATCACAGTGTCTTTTTCCTTTGGATCATATCCATGCCTATGGATGCAGCTTACATCTTGCATGAATGCCATGTTGTCATGCCAGTCACCTCCCAGTGACCCGTGTTTTGCTTTTTGTTTTTTTTTTTCCCCAAAGCATATACTATCTAAGCAACGGGGTTATTTACTTCTCTTCTGTGTCTCCTTTAGTACCATGCATTATCCATGACAGTCCTCATTACTCTGGACTGTCATTGTTCATTTGGTTGCCTGTCAGTCCTTAGAGACAAAGAAAACATTTAATTTAATTCTGTATTTTTAGTGCATAGGAAGCCTCTTAACTTGTTTTTTGACATTGTCCAAAGGCCCAGCACAGCCATGGGTCCAGAAAACTGTCTTGATCCTGAAAACTTCTCTTCTTTCCCTCATCTTTCCTCCACCTCAAGGCCTCAGACTTTGTAGAAAATCAGGCAGTAATTTTGCTTTTGCACCAGAGTTGATTTTGGAGGTCGCCAGAGTGCTGGTGATTACTTCCTTAAGCTTTTCTCTCTCAGCATCAGTTCAGAGACTCCAACCCCAGAAAATGTTCCAGGTAGGAGGAACCACGGAGGAGTCTGATGGTGAACTGTATTCTGGGAAGTAGCATCTCCCCTGGTGTTGTGTTAAGTAGAAATCGATACAGGTGATACATATAAAGGAAAGTCTTTAAATATATTTTCCAGCTGGGCATACATGTCAATTTGTGTTTTTCACCTTTTTTCCATATTGATAGTAACTTAATTCTCACAAACAATTTCATGCAAGATAAGAAACAGACCTGATCCGAACCAAAGAAGAAACATTAACTCTCTTTGTAGCTCTGGAATTAGGAATCGACCAATTTGTAAACTGAAGACATCAACATGCTTTTAAAAAGATTTTGCTCCATTTATATCTATTTTGCCAGCACATGGAAATAAAAACTGCCAGAAATAAAGTAGCCACATCATTCAAAATAGTGTTTCTTAAAGGGTGGTCCACAGGAAGGAATCATTTAAGAGGTTGTTGAAACTACATATTTCTGAGCCACCACCCCAAATCTGCTGAATCCTCATGAAAATAAAAGCACAAAATGTTAGCACACGGTGACATTGCAATGGCAACGTGATGTAGGAGAAGAACACCACATACAGCATGGGGAAAAGTGAATTCTTATCCTGTTTTCACCACAAACTAAATATGACACCTGGGCAAGTGGCTTAACCACCCTGGACAACAGTGGAGAATATGCTGGAGTATATGTTCTGGAAAAGAATTTGTTGGAGAATATGTTGTTAGTATCCTCACTATAGTCTCTGATTATTTAATCCTCTCATGAAAGTACATTTTGCAGTTAGTTAATTATGTTGTATTCCCTATTCTAATTAATTTGTTTCCCAAGCATCCCATGGCCTCTTGAATATAAAGGGATTATCATATATGTCTCTCAGGCCATCTTTCAGGATCTTTAAGGTTAAAACATTTAATGTGATTTGAATTTTCACTGTGTACCAGACAATTATCTAGCTAAAACCTCAACAATTCTATAAGGTAGTTTGACACAGTCTCCTTTTTGAATAAAAGGGCAATTTCATCCAATCAAATAGGTTGTACAAGCAAACTGTTGACCTCATGTTCCCCTTCTACCCAAATCTTGTTCACAGCAGGATCTCAACGTCTTTTTGACAGGAAATAGAAGTGCTAGAGCATGGAAATCTGCGGACACCTGCAAGAAGTGGACTTCCTTGCATTACAACCATTCTCTGGAGTGGTTGCAAGAAACGATTGAAGAGAACTAGAATCTGATCCGCTGGCCAAAGTTGAGAGTGTATGTCATTGTACATTCTTTTTGGAAAGAGAAATTGCCCGAAGTGAGAATTTAAATCAATTTTTTGTATACTACCCTGTAATAGTGAGAGTTTTTGTTAAGTGAATTAGTAAATACCTTTTTAAACAACATACAGAGTTTGTTCATCTTTTACTAGGCATTGAAAACATGACAAATGATACATCAAGCTTAAGGAAATCGTCAAAAACACAGATACTATTTTTGTATAAAGATTGCTATTAATTATAATATCAACAATGAAAACAATAGCAATCCAATTAGCACAATTCTGGCATGACAAGATACCTAGAATGTTACAAAGAATATTTAGTGACATTGGAAAACAAGTTATATTATTATCTGTATCTCAATTGTCAATTGTCATGAATTTTTAAATGTCTATACATAGAAAAAAGAAATACATTAAAAATACTAACAACTGTTATCTCTAAATTTTAGATAATTTAAAATCTTTCCCTTTACCTTTCTAAACATTCACAATTACTTAGAATGAATAGGAAATATTTCATAATCAGGAAGACAGGTGTGTTCATTTAAAGACTCTCTTCAAGGAATGGGAAACTTTACTCATAAGAAAGTAACTGGGAATTCAATTAGCAGTAATTGGGATCCTAGGAGGATATATTGATGAAAATTAGTGACAAATGGCAACACCAATTAGTGATAATGGCAATCCATCAATTCAAATAAAACTAGGGATAAGATATGTCCTTCCACTTTGGGGATGTAATAGGAGCTTCCACACTGTCATGTGGCAGGAAGCAGAGAAGGGAGGAAGATGACATTCTTTTTTGGGGGCAAAGGAGAGAGCATCTATCATTGGACTCTGTTTCAAAGGATTTGGAGGTGGGCACAATGAGGTTGAGACTGTGCGTTGGATCCTGGTGTTGGCATTTTTAGCAAGGCTAACCTGGAGCATGTGGCCCAACCCAGACTTCAGCTTTTTCATGCACCCCTCATCCTTTCCAACTGCAGTATTTCCTGGTCTCAAATCCTTGAAGCCTGAGAGTGGCTTTCTGTCAAAGTGAAATATTGAGCCATAAACTAGAATTGTACATCTCCCTCTCAAAATATATGGCCAAGAAATGGGATTAAAACTGTGTTGCCAAATGTGGGTTATAACGATTTTACCTATTGGGAGCTATTCATCTGTATGTTGTTTTTATCATTTCAAATGTTATTTGTGGAAGGAGAATGTGATTATTTGCCAAAATCTACATTATGTCATCTGCCCTGTTCTATAAACAGATTACACATACCATACAGACATAAGCAGAGGCTGTGGTTAGCTAATTATGTTTAATGCAAATGCTCACGTATGTACAATTCATTTTAAATGGATTAGTTATAAGTGCCATGTTTTAGTTACAGGACTTTTGGAAATACCTCATCATAGCAGGGCACCAGAGGCACTTACACTTCTTTTTTTTTTTTTTAAATGAACACAAACCATTTGGAATATGATATACAAATCTAATTTTTGAAAAAATACCCACTAAGTACATAATATGCTGTGAGATAATTTGGCAAAAGTGCTAATCTATATTACAAACAGGATTTGTCCAGGTGTACTTGTTGCCAAAAGAAAGCATTTTTATTTAAAATCTAGTATTACAAACTGTTTTCAAACACACTCATTTGATTAATAAAGCTAAACAGTGAAGCACAGCATTGGCCCTCACAGCAAATAATTCAGATTAAAATTTCAGTATAAAAGACTTTTGTTTCTTAGAGAAAGTTAAAATAATCCCATCATGCTCTACAGATGCAGCATTTCTATTGTTCACGCAAATTGCTGATCACCATGGCAGACATTTCTGCTCACCTTCTCAATGTCTATTTCCCATTCAATTTTTGTAATATAACCTGATTTTCACTGAAGCTGTATGTAGCCAGCTACAAATTGCATTTCCCAACCTCCTTTGCAGGTAGAAGCAGCCACGTGATCATTCTGGCCAATGAAACAAAAGAAACAAAAGTGGAAGGTCCTGGGAGAGACTTCAAGAAAAACTCTTTAAAAGAGACTCAGTTACATTGGTAAACAACTTTTGTTCTTCTACTTCTTCCTACTTAATATGCTGGTTTTAGACAATCCAACTTGTGACCATAAGGCAACAGCCATGCATATGAGTGCTGCACCATAGACCTCTGAACAGAAAGCTGGAAGGAGTCTGTCTGCATCACTGATGGTATTACAGAGTCCCTGATACCAATTCTAAGCAGCTTAGCTCTGAGCTCCTTCTTTTGCAAAACTAATACAATTGATTCAGTGCATTCCTTAATGACAAAAGTACAAATTATGATTATTAGCTGAAGTTTACTGTTTGTAGATATTGTCAAAGTCTCTTAAAAATGGTCCGTTTCTGTGCCTGTGTTTGTACCAGCACCATGCTGTTTTGGTTACAGTAGCCTTGTAGTACAGTTTGAAATCAGGAAAAGTGATGCCTCCAGTTTTGTTCTTTTTGCTTAGGATTTCCTTTGCTATTTGGGCTTTTTTTTGTTTGTTTCATATTAATTTTAACATAGTTTTTTCTAGTTTTGTGAAAAATGTCATTGGTAGTTTGATAGAGATAGCATTGAATCTATAAATTGCTTTGAGCAGTATGGCCATTTTATTGATATTGATTCTTCCTATCCATGAGCATGGAATCTTTTTTCATTTGTTTGTCCATTCTCTGATTTCTTTGAGCAGTGTTTTGTAATTCTCATTGTAGAGATCTTTCACCTCTCCCCTGGTTAGCTGTTTTCTTAGGTTTTTTATTCTTTTTGTGACAATTGCGAATGGGATTGCCTTTGTAGATCTGGCTCTTGGTTTGGCTGTTGTTGGTGTATAGGAATGCTAGTGATTTTTGTTCATTGATTTTGTATCCCACAACTTTGCTGAAGTTGTTTATCAGTTGGAGATCAATGGAACAAAATAGAAAGCCAAGAAATAAGGCCACACATCTACGACCACCTGATCTTCAACAAAGCTGACAAAAATGAGCAATGGGTAAATAACTCCCAATTCAACAAACGATGCTGAGATAACTAGCTAGCCATATGCAGAAGATTGAAGCTAGACTCCTTTCTTAAACCATACACAAAAATCAACTCAAGATGGATTAAAGATTTAAATGTGAAACCCAAAATTATAAAAACCTTGGAAGACAACCTAGGCAATACCATCCTGGACATGGGAACAAACGAAGTTTCATGACAAAGATGCCAAAAGCAATCACAACAAAAACCAAAATTGACATGTGAGATCTAATTAAACCTACGAGCTTCTGCACAGCAAATGAAACTATCAACAGAGTAAACAGACAATATTTAGAATGGGAGAAAATTTTTGCAAACTATGCACCTGACAAAGTATCTTTGAGGAACTTAAACAAATTTAGAAGAGAAAAACAACCCCATTAAAAAGTAGGCAAAGAACAGGGACACTTCTCAAAAGAAGACACACATGCAGCTAACTAGTATGAAAAAAGAGTTCAATATCACTGATCTTAGAGAAATGCAAATAAAAACTACAATGAGATACCATCTCATATCAGTCAGAATGATTATTAAAAAGTCAAAAAATAACAGACGCTGGTGAGGTTGCAGAGGAAAAAAAACACTTATACACTGTTGGTGGGAGTGTAATTTAGCTTAACCATATGGAAAGCACTATGGCAATTCCTCAGACAGCTAAAAGCAGAACTATCATTTGACCCAGCAATTCCATCACTTGGTGTATACCTAGAGGAATATAAATCGTTCTACCGTGAGGACACATGATGCAAATGTTCATTGGAGCACTATTCACAATAGCAAAGACATGGAATCAACCTAAATGCCTATCAATGACAGGTCAGATGAGGAAAATGTGGTACATATACACTATGGAATACTATGCAGTCATAAAAAAAATGATCATGTCTTTTGTAGGAACATGGATGGAACTGGAGGCTATTATCCTTAGCAAACTAATGCAGGAACAGAAAACCAAATACCACATGTTCTCACTTATAAGTGGGAGCTAAATGATAAGAACACATGGACACACAGAGGAGGAACAAGAGATGCTGGGGCCTGCTTGAGGATGGAGGGTGAGAGGAGTGAGGGGAGCAGAAAACGTAACTATTGGGTACTGGGTTTAATACCTGGGTGATGAAACAATATGTAAACCAACGCTTGTACAGGTGGATCGTGAGGTCAGGAGTTCAAGACCAGCCTGGCCAAGATGGTGAAAACCCATCTCCACTAAAAATACAAAAAAATTAGCCAGGTATGGTGGTGGGCGCCTGTAATCCTAGGTACTCAGGAGTCTGAGGCAGAGAATTGTTTGAACCTGGGAGGCGGAGGTTGCAGTGAGCTGAGATCATGCCACTACACTCCAGCGTGGGCGATAGAATGAGACTCTGTCCCCAAAAATAAAAATAAAAAATATAAAACCAACTCCTCTAATCCCAGTCATTGGGAGGCCAAGGGGGGTGAACCACCTGAGGTCAGGAATTTGAGACCAGCCTGGGCAACATGGTAAAACCCCATCTTTTCTAAAAATACAAAAAATTAGTCAAGTGTGGTGGCATACACCTATAATCCCAGCTACTTGAGATTGGGAGGCCAAGGCGGCAGGAGAATCGCTTGAACCTGGGAGGCGGAGGTTGCAGTGAGCCAAGATCATGTCACTGCACTCCAGCCTGGGCAACAGAACGAGAATCCATGTCAAAAAAAAGAAGAAAAAATAGCTTGTTTCCCAGTGAAACTCTTTTTTTGATGAATAAAATAGTGTTTGAGTGACTCAGAAGCGTAAAGAGCTTCTCCTTCATACACTTCGTGCATTGCTTCTGGGAAGGCTTTTTACTTCTGAAGAATGTTTTTTAGTATTGCAGAGTTATACTCTTCTTTATAAGCCATGGTTTCTTAATATAAACATCTGTGGATGGTCTTCATGTGTTCCAGAGTTGTATATTTGCTCCAGTATGGTATAAGCAATTTTAACGCCAACAACTGGTGTTTACCATGAGAGTGTGGATGAATGTTCTTGCTTAAAGAAAAGAAGAGCCCAGTGGTAACCCAGTCACATAGTCACATATTCCATTCTATAACCAAAAGTGTCTTATAAATATTTCCATTGAAATTCAGTTCTAATATGGGGCTTATTGAACCTAAAACATCTGAATTATCATATCTGATTCATTACTTAGTTATGAAAGCCCAGAAGGTTAATGAAGTATCAAAATTATGTACGTATGTGTTTTGTTTTGTTTTATTTTGTTAAGACGGAGTCTCTGTCTGTTGCCCAAACTTCCCACATTCAAGTGATTCTCCTGCCTCAGCCTCCTGAGTAGCTGGAACTACAGGTGTGCGCCTCCACACCCAGCCAATTTTTGTATTTTTAGTAGAGACAGGGTTTTTCCATGTTGGTCATGGTGGTCTTGAACTTCTGACCTCAGGTGATTCGCCTGCCTTGGCTTCCCAAAGTACTGGGATTACAGGCATGAACCTCTGCGCCCAGCCCAGATGTGGTTTTAATTAAGTGCACTTTGTTCAGTGCTTCCTTGGAGAAATTAATAGATACTACAAAATGGAGATAAGGGCCTTTATCCTATACTGTCATAGTTATTACATGTTATATAACTTCTTTCAGATTAAAGTAGACAAGAGGTAGGTTTACAAACTAAATAAATTCTGAATATTTATCTTTATAATAATGGTTTTCTTCTCTTTTCTGGAAATACATATTGGTTGATTTTTCTTTTTTCTTTTTCTTTCTTTTTTGAGATGGAGTCTTGCTCTGTCACCCAGGCTGGAGTGCAGTGGCACAATCTCGGCTCACTGCAAGCTCCACCTCGTGGGTTCACGCCATTCTCCCGCCTCAGCCTCCCGAGTAGCTGGGACTACAGGCGCCCGCCACCACACCCGGTTAATTTTTTGTATTTTTAGTAAAGACAGGGTTTCACCGTGTTAGCCAGGATGGTCTTGATCTCCCGACCTCGTGATCCGCCCGCCTCGGCCTCCCGAAGTGCTGAGATTACAGGCGTGAGCCACCTTTCCTGGCCTTGATTTTTCAATTAACTCATAATGTTTCCTCTAATTTTAATATTTTTTTAAACTGAGAGTGTCATTTACAGCAACATGAATGGAACTGGAGGCCATTATGTTAAATGAAAGTTCTAAGTGAAGGCAGATACAGAAAAACAAACGTGGCATGTTCTTACTCATACGTAGGAACTAAAAAAGTTAATCTCATGGATATAGAAAGTAGAATAATAATAGATACTGGAGGCTGGGAAGGGTGTGCCTGTGGGTGGGAGGGGTTGGTTAATGGGTACAAACGTACAGTTAGTGAGAAGGGATACATTCTAATGTTCAATGGCAGAGCAGCATGGTCATAGTTAGCATATTGTATATTCAAAGTTATATATTTCAAAGTTGCTAGAAAAGAGGACTTGAAATGTTCCCAACACACCCCAAATACCCAAACTTGATCATTATACAGTATATGCATAGAACAAAATATACATGTACTCCATAAATGTATACAAATACTAGTATCAATAAAAACTGCTTTGTCCACCATATTTAATCTCCTAATAATTTGTGCAATTGTTTATTACCATCATCATTATTGAACATTTTTTATATAATTGGATAGTCCTGGTTAGTGATAAGAGTGGTAACCATACAACCAAAAGGAGGAGTTTAGGCATCCATCCCTCATTTATTATCAACGTTTTGTTGTAGGACTTTCTCCTTAGTTCAGCTGAAAACCAGGTTCTTGGCACATGGCGATGAGAGATCAGGCTCACAGACACTTCGAAGGGTGAGAAAAATGGAATTTCTTGGGCAAAAGGAAAAAAAGGGGAAACAGGACTCTCAGCAGAGCGAGAGTGCTGCTAGGATAGACTTCCCACCTAGCAGATTGAATTCTAGGTTCCACCCTGGAACAGGAGAGGCCAGGCTTCTCTCCTCCCATGCAAACGGCGCAAACTTCTTGAGGTCCCAACCCAGTGCGCACTCCTCCCAATGCACAGGCCAGTTGGAGTTTTTCCGGGGACCCCTTTACACTTAGCTGTCTCAATTTCATTATTCAGGGTTCCTTTTATCTACTAAAGACACTATGGTAAGCCATTTTTAAATGCCACGTTTTAATGTGCTAGGTTAATAGCGGGAGTAAAGAGGGTGTTTGGAATTACCAAACAGACACAGAAAGCATTAACCTTTAAAAGCTTTTATTTATGTATAATATCTTCTATAATCAATACACTCCACCTGAATCACTTAAAATATATTCTATTACCCTTTTTATGCTGTTTCCTAGAACTTGGCTAGAATTGTAATTTTATATTTGAGTGGGATATAAATGCTAAATGTTTTGAAATAAAGCCTTACAACCTGAGCATTAAAAAATGTAGGAATAATTATGAGTCTAACATCCCTAGGAACAAAATATACTTACATCAATATGCAAATTATCTCTTTATAATAATCTGCATAATGAAGAACATTATAATTTTTCTTAGTTTCACACAGCCATTAACAAACCATCTGTATGCCTAATATTGATGCTGTCTTTCCCTAGTGTACTGGGCAATCTAAGACAGGGAAATAAAGATAAGGTTTGGATTGAAGAGTGAGGTAAGATTTAACATTATTAGACAGACAAATCATACATATAACCGTGAATTAAATACCACGCTTGCTTGTGGATTGTTGAGCATCAATTCTTCAAAACAGTGTCTGCTCATTTAATAAGAATTTATATTCTATTATGAAAGTTCTCGATCTCAGTTTTAGGTTTCCTGTCTTATGAACTTTTTAATCTTATTTTAAAACAACTTTACTGAGGCTTATTTTATGTACAGTCAGTCACGTGCCTCGTAGTGACTTTTCAGTCAAAGATGGACCACATATTCGAAGGTAGTCCCATAAGATTATACTGCATTTTTACTATACCTTTCCTGCTGTTTAGCTATTTCTTCTGTGTTTTGGTTCGCAAACACTACTGTGTTACTATTGCCTACAGTATTCAGTACAGTAACATGCTTTGCAGGTTTGTAGCCTAAGAGCAATAAGCCATATGCTATCTAGCCTAGGTGTGTGTGTAGTAGGCTGACCATCTAGGCTTGTGTAAGTACACTCTATGTCGGCATAGTCACTCAATTGCATACTGATGCATTTCTCAGAATCCACACCCTTCATTAAACAACACATAACTGTACAACAAATACACCCATTCTAAGTGTGCAGTTCAATGAGTTTTTACATATGTATGGACTCATGTAACCACCCCCTCAATCATGAAATAAAATATCTCCATCATGCCAAAATGTTTTCTCCTGCTTCTTTGCAGTCTTGTCCCAGGCAACCATTGATCTTAAAGGAGATCAGACAGACACTCTTCTGTGTCTTTGTCTTTTTTCCCTTTAGTATGATTTTGAGATTCATCCACATTGTTAGCTGTATCAGTGGTTTGTTCCTTTTAACTAAATAGGATCCCATTATATGAATAAACCATCATTTCTTTATTAATTCACCTGTTGATAGACATTTTGATTGTTCCGAGTTTTTGGCAATTATGAATAAAGACGCTATGAACATTCATATACAAATTATTGTCTGAGTGTGTGTTTCAGTTTACCTTGGGTAAATACCTAGGAAGGAAATTGTTGGATCACATGGTAAGTGTGTGTTTAACTGTAAAACAAAACATAACAAAAACAGCACATTGTTTTCCAAAATGGTTGTAGCATTTTGTTCCCACTGCCAATATGAGGGCATTCCAGTTCCTCCATATCTTAACCAACTTTTGGAACCATTAGACTTTTTAATTTTAGCCATTCTGGCAGTTTATAGCAAGCTTGTCCAACCCACCACCCAGGATGCATTTCAATGCGGCCCAACACAAATTCATAAACTTTCTTAAAATATTATGAGATATCTTTGCAATTTTTTTTAGCTCATCAGTTATCATTAGTGTTACTGTATTTTATGTGTGGCCCAAGACAATTCTTCTTCTTCCAATGTGGCCCAAGAAAGCCAAAAAATTAGACACCCCTGGTGTGTAGTAAGATATCATTGTAGTTTAAATTTGAATTTCCTTGATGGCTACAGATGTTGAACATCTTTTATGTCATTATTGGCCATTTTATATTTTCTTTTGTGAAGTGTCTGTCTTTCCTGAACACAGGCCTTTTAACAGATTTATATATATCAAAAGTATTTCCTTTACTTAAGTGGTTTGACTTTTCTTTAACAGTTTACTTTAAAGGGCATATATTTTTAGTTGTTTCCAAAGTCTAATTTTATGTATACATTTTTTTTTTATTTCATGGCTTGTGCTTCTTCTGTCAAAATATTTGGTTGTGCAACAGACAAAAAGTTTTTCCTATGTTTGCTTCCAAAAGTTGTACAGATTTGCACATACATACATGTCTATACTTAATTTTGAGTTAATTTTCATGAATGATGTGGAGTACATTCTTTTCTAAAATGCTTTTTTTCCCCATCCCTATCTCTTTTTTCTCTTTCTGAGACTCCAGTTATACATCTGTTACAATGCTTTATATCTTTTCATAGGTCACAGACACTCTGTTCATTTTTGTTTCTTTAGATTTTCTTTTACCTAACCTTCAGTTTGAATAGAGTTTCAATAGTTTTTATTGTTTTGTTTTCTTTTTTTTTTTTCTTTCTTTCTTTTTTTTTTTTTTTTTTTTTTTGAGACAGGCCCTCTCTCTGTTGCCCAGGCAGGAGTGCAGTAGTGTGATCTTCGCTCATTGCAGCCTCAGCCTCCTGAGGCTCAGGTGATCCTCCCACCTCAACCTCCCAAGTAGCTGGGACCACAGGCATGCACCACCACGCCTGGCTAATTTTTGTATTTCTAGTAGAGATGGGGTTTCACCATGTTGTCCAAGCTGGTCTAGAACTCCTGGCCTCAAGTGATTTGCCTACCTTGGCCTCCCAAAGTGCTGAGATTACAGGTGTGAGCCACTTACTGGTTTGTTTTCAAGTTCATAGTTCTTTTCTTCCACAGCTACTAATCTGCTTTAAGTCTGACAGTGATTTTCTTCATTTTATTGTATATTTTAGCCCTAGTAGTTCCATTTGTTTACTTTTCTGTCTTCTGTTTCTGTTCTCAAGATGTTCATATTTTCTTTTAAATCCTTTGCTCTATTTTTGATTTTTAAATAGCTACTTTAAGGCTCTTTTTTTCTAATTTCATGTTATTGATAAACAATTTTATTACTGATAAATTTTCTCCTGGGTGTGGGTCATAAATTGATGCATTTTTGCATAGTTAGCAATTTGTGAGTGGATGCTAGACACGGCGTGTGTTACATTGTTGAGCACTTGCATTTTGTTTTCTTCCTTTAGTGTTGAAGTTTATTTTGGCAAACAGATACATTACTTCTACTTTTGCATAATATTTTTCACGATTGTTTTGAAATATTGTTAAGATGGGTCTAGAGCAGTCTTTCTGTAATCCTAGTTTAGCCTTACTACTAAGACAAGACTTTCTGTGATCTCTACTGAATGCCCTAAATGTTCAATGATACTTTTTACTGCCTGGTTAGAATTCAAACACCTCCCAGCACTATTGACCTCTGGGATTTTTTTTTTTTTTTAGCTTAAAGCTCTCCGGCAGTTGTTCTTTTTCTGGCCTTATGAAATTTGACCCTAAGCATGCCTAAATTAGTATTTAACCAATGAATTAAAGATTCTGAAATTCTTTGTCTGTGTAGATCACACCTCCCAGTACTCTGCCCTGAAAATTCTAGCAGCCTCAGCCTCCCCAAATTTCATTCTCCTTTCATCAATTTATACCATCCTGCTCTATTTGGGGTTCTCTCCCTGAATCATAGTCTAAAAATTGCCTCCAAAATGAAAACTTGACAATTTTATGACCTACCTCCTTAGCCACCATTCTTTCAGGGATCGTAATTCTAATCTGTCTATTCTCCAATTCCTGAAAACAATTGTAAAATATATATGTTCAGGTTCTTTTGCTATTTATAGTTAGAGGACAAGTTCCATACCAGCTATTTCAGTTGAAAGAAGGCTGACTCCTATAATTTTATGGTCATAGTCATTTATTTTTACTTAATAAATGAGGATGGGTGCTTCATAAACACTCCTACTGTTTGCCGGCCTCTTTATTTTGCAACTTTATTTGATTAGGCATGTATCAGATAAAGTATTTTTATCACCATATGTTCCTTTCTTCTTAATCTCGACCTATGAAAATCCTCAGTTTTCTACAGTTCTCCCGGAATTATGCATTTGTTTAGTCTAATAGTAGAACTCCTCTGTTAGGAAATGATATTCCTTTAGAGCAAATTTGTCCAGCACACAGCTCACAGGACAACTTTGAATGAGGCCCAACACAAGTTTGCAAACTTTCTTAAAACATTATGAGACTCTTTTGCAATTTTTTAAGCTCATCAGCTATCATTAGTGTTAGTGTATTTTAAGCGTGGCCCAAGACAATTCTTCTTCCAACATGGCCCAGGGAAGCCAAAAGATTGGACACCCTTGCTTTAGAGGTAACAAAGTCCTAACAAATTAGGGGAGGAAAAAACAAAACTGTTACCTTAATATAAAGAAAAAATACATATAAAACTTTATACAATATACAAATAAAAGAATACCACCACAAGGGCTGAGGCTAGGATGCCAGCTGGGCGGAGCGGCACACGCCTGTAATCCTAGCACTTTGGGAGCCTTAGGTGAGAGGATCACTTGAGCCCATGAGTTTGAGACCAGCCTGGGCAACCTGGTGAAACCCCATTTCTAAAAAAAAAAAAAATAAAAAATACAAAAATTAGCTGTGCATGATGTTGAGAGCCTGTAGTCCCAGCTACTCAGGAGGCTGAGGTGAGAGGATCACCCGAGTCTGGGGAGGTAGAGGCTGCAGTAAGCCGAGATTACACCACTGCACTCTAGCCTAGGTGATAGACTGAGACCCTTTTCCCCAAAAAATAAAATAAAATGCAATAAAATAAAGTAAGAAGAAAAAGAAAAAAGGATAGGATGTCTGTTATGCTATTTCTAGAAACAACAAAAATGAGTGATTTTACTTGTGAGTTTTAGAGTCAACTCAATCCAAATAGGGATGTAAACCTACCATGACTGTTCTTGTCACTTGTTCTTCCTACCTTCAGCCCATTGTCTGTCCACTGGATAGCCCTGTTGAACCTCAGAATAACTCTTATCAGCCTTTCCCCTGCTCTACACTTCCAAGCCACTACAGTGATCCTCCTGTTTGTTCTTTGATTACTCTGGATTTTTCACTGTTATTACACTTGTCAAATTCTGTAGCAAACAGCTGTTTATTGACTTGATTCCTCAACAGGACTGCAAACACTTAAAAGAACGACTGGCCGGGCATGGTGGCCCACACCTGTAATCCCAGAACTTTAGGAGACCGAGGCGGGAGGATCACCTGAGGTCAGGAGTTTGAGACCAACTTGGCCAACATGGTGAAACCTCGTCTCTCCTAAAAATACAAAAAATAGCTGGGCATGGTGGCATGTGCCTGTAATCCCAGCTACTCAGAGGCTGAGGCAGGAGAACCACTTGAACTTGGAAGGTGGAGGTTGCAGTTAACCGAGATCACGCCACTGCACTCTAGCCTGGGTGACAGAATGAGAGTCTGTCTCAAGACGTAATATAGAATTTATCATGAAAATAGTTTAAATTTTAGTTCTAATTTTAGCCAACAACAATATCTTTCTCATTTATAATTTGCCTATTTCAAGGCCCACAGATGACGGGTAAAAGAAAAATAAAATCGGCCGGGCATGGTGGCTCACACCTGTAATCCCAGCACTTGGGGAGGCCAAAGTGGGTGGATTACCTGGGGTCAGGAATTCAAGACCAGCCTGGCCAACATGGCGAAACTCTGTCTCTACTAAAAATACAAAAATTAGCCAGGCGTGGTGGCACACCCCTGTAATCCCAGCTACTCGGGAGGCTGAGGCAGGAGAATTGCTTGATCCTGGGAGGCAGAGGTTGCAGTGAGCCAAGATCATGCCACTGCACTCCAGCCTGGCTGACAGAGCAAGACTCTGTCTCAAAAAAGAAAAAAAAAAAAAGAAAGGAAAAGAAAATAAAAAGACAATCATTTCTTTTCCTTTTACTCAACTGATATGTGAGTTAGTTACTGTACTAGATTGTAAGCAGGGTCAATTTGTTATTTAATTCTGTCTTTCACAGATTGCTTATTGTAAACGGCCAATAAATACTTGCTGAATAGATGGAAGAATAAAAACTGAACAAACAAAAAAAAAAGCCTACACTGGTATAATCTCTCAATATACATAAGCAAAATTAAGTATAGAAACAAACAAGATAAGAGTCAGAAAAATTATGATATAAACCCTCAATTATTTAAAAATGTTTATAATTTAGTTTCAGGTATAAAGAAATTTGTAATAGAATTTTTCCTTGAGAAAGAAAAGCTGGATTTTGCAAGACCTATAAGAGGCTGTCAGTCACTACCTAAGGTAAAATCTTAAGAGTGGCTTTGGATTACAACAGATTTCATGGATAATAATATTGGGAACTGTATTTCACTTGTTACTTTGAATAGTAGATGTAAGCTTGGGACTTTTTTCTACTTATTAGTGTTAGATTCAGAATATCAAAAAAATTAAAAACTCTTAATTTCTGAATTTCAAGGATTTTAAGATTTAAAATTTTCATAAGGCAAAGCACAGAGTATGGAGTAGAGATCCCTTATACATTTTCACTACACACAAAAGAGAAAGCAGGCCTGCAAGCAGAACCAAGTTAAGAGAGATTTTAAAAGGTGCTTATTTAGAAGAATTTCTGGTATGACTAGTTTAATTTGAATAATATGAAACATCCACAAATAAGATAATAGTTTAAAAAGTTCAAAGAAAAATAAAATTGTTCAAATGTCTGTGACAATTAGAGTCCTATGCTTTGATACTCAAATGATTCTGTTGAGAAAAATAAAAAGATAAACTATTAATAATTTTAAAATGCAGAAAATAATACCTCCCAAGAAAAGTGTGTAATAATATAATTAAATCATGAACTTTACTTCCCTAAAAAATTGATACTCGCTGTGATCTAATATTTTATGCTTGATCTCTAGAATATAGAACAAATGCAAATATTGAAAATGTTGTAGTTTTCTAACATCAAGTATAATTTCGGAGACATTTTCTCCATTACTAGCTATCATGAATCAAAGACAAAAATCCCTGGTTACTTTACTTATTAAAGCATGTAGCTCCTAAGTGCTCTTCTGATGAATAATGACAAGAATCCCAAGCCAGTTTCACTCACTGAACCAAGAGATATTAAAGCCACAAGAATCCAAATGTTCGTCTGCCGAAGCCCCTCATTTTAGAAATAAGAAAGTTAAAGTACTGAGAATAATCTCTCTGAAGTCACATCAATTGTTTTTGTTTTCTCTTCTCTATGTAATGGTGCGAATGTAACAGACTAGAGATTTTCCACTAATACATCTTCTAAGGGCACCAGAGTTTTCTTCAAAGTGCTCAGAGAAAACAGACAGTAGTATATTCAGAGTTAATATTTCCCCACTAATGCCATATGTAATATTATCAAATATGTTTTACAAATTTACACAGTACAATATGTGTACGTTTGAGAAATTGGATTGTCTCATTTAGTTGCATCTAAAATACTTTCATTACTATTAAGTGAATTTATGTAGGAAAATAATTCATAGAATGGTCATCAGATCTAAGTGGAAACATGATTATTACTGCTCTGTGTGACTGATTTGAAATAAAGCTTAGGTTAAAACTATAAAGTAGATTTCTAAAAACATGTTTTCATGTATTTGAGAAAGGACAGGGACCTTTTTCTCTACTCTTTTCTTCTCCATCATCACTTCTCAAGTTTTTTAGTATAAATCTCTATATAGAAAACTAAAAGTATAGTTTGTAATTTACTGACCAGGAAACAGAATGACAGAGGGAAGCATAAGACTTCTATGAAAGACATGGAACTGCCCGTGGTGTAGAATAGAAACAATTAGCCTGCATCTTTAGCTGTCGAGAGTTCATTGTTGCAAAATTATATTCAAAAGTTTTTATCCTGCATGTTCTATCTGTCGGACAAATAATTCCAGCACTGGACATAGGAGTCATCGTTTGCTTGTGTAGCTGGACAGATCACAGGCTGTGCTGAAGTGTTGTGTTATTTCTCCAGCCTTGTACTACACAAAGCATCACTGCACATTTTTGAAAATCCATTAAGACTATGAAAGGCAAGCATACAAAATAATGTAATCCATGCTCCAATCTGATCTTACTGTAAAAGTCCACAGAATTGTTTATAGCATCCCAAACTCAGCTCTGTGTTTACTGGGGGAAATGTCTGCCTCATGAAGGCATGGTCCTGCCCTGTTTGTACACATTTTTAGGAGACAGTGAAATACAACATCCTTTTGCAAAGCTTGATAGGGAATTTCTGAGAGGAACAGAAGCTTTCACAGATACTGTCTGAATGAATTCATTTTGAACACTATTTCAGCTAGGCACATTTTCATTGATATTTCAAAAATAAGTGTCATATTTCCAATTTTTAGACTTACTCTTTTGAATGATAACTAGATCCCTACATTTAATTTTTCTTCTAGCATAAGAAGCAAGACTGAATGTACAGTAGCAATAACCATGTGCTTTCATTTTGTGGTGGGCAAGAGGAGGAAAGAAGCAAGTGTTTATGTGTTTGTTTTGCAACTCTGCAGCACCAAAAGGAACAAAAAGTGTTTTGTTGGGGGAAAAAATGCATTTTTAACCACATTAGCTTCAGTTCCTCTGAACAAAAATTACTTATTTTAACTAACTGATTTTTTTATTACACAACTGCTGTATTTGAATGGCAACATTAATGAAGAACCAAACATGAAAATGTGTTTCCATCTTTACAGTTATTTTTTTCAGCTGTTAAAGTAAAATCTAGCCCCCTTCAATAAATGTAACTTATATTCACTTTTTGTAATTAAGAAAACTATTTATATTTTTGTTGTATTACTTCACCATCTGACTGCATGTCTCTTTGCTGTAAAATGGCATTGATAAACCCAATACCATATGTCCCATTGTTCATCAATGCACCTCAGACGTGTCTTATGTTTAGAAATTCATGAATAATAACATTTGGGAAAAGAAAAGACAGGGAAAATCTCTAAAGATCTGTATCTCAAGATTCTGTATAGTCTGTACAACTTTATGCAGACAGCATACTATATGAAGCCTGCCAAATTTTTATTCTTTTAATATTTCCTGAGTATGATTTTTCTAGAAATGAGCAACTCCCAAAAGTAACTGCATCAGGGACTGCAGACAGCTCTGTTCCCTGGGAAGGTCCAAGTAGAGAGTGGAGCATGAGAGTTTAGCTCAAAGATGACCAGTCCAGTGAATCAGGAACCCAAGAATTTAATATCCTGATCCTAATCCAGAAAGGGATGAACTAGATGTCTTTCCTCTAGTGATAAGTTTTAAACTTATCAAAACTGTGCTGTGCAATTTGCAATTGCAAAATTGTGGAACCAACCCAAATGCCCATCAATCAACGAGTGAATAAAGAAACTGGTATATAGATATAGGATGGAATACTACCTAGTCATAAAAAGGAATGAATTAACAGCATTTGCAGTGACCTGGATGAGATTGGAGACTATTATTCTAAGTGAAATAACTGAGGAATGGAAAACCAAACATCGTATGTTCTCACTGATATGTGGGAGCTAAGCTATGTATATTCTTAAGAGAAATGAAAGCATATGTCTACACAAAAACCTGTACATTAATGTTTATACCATTATTATTCATAATAGCCAAAAAGTAGAAATAATCCAAATATCCATCAACTGATAAATTGACAAGCACAGTGAGACATAGCCATACAAAAGAATATCATTAGGCCATAAAAAGGAATGAGATATTGATACATGCTACAACAATCTTAAAAACATTATGCTTAGTGAAAGAAACCAGTCACAAAAGACCACATATTGTATGATTCCATTTATATAAAGCATCCAACAAAGGCAAATACGTAAGGACAGAAAGTAGATTAGTTTAATATAGTAACTAAAGTTGAATATTACGCAGTAATCCCAGCACTTTGGGAGGCTTAGGCAGGCGGATCACTTGAACCCAGAAGTTCAAAACCAGCCTGGGCAATATGGAAAGACCCTGTCTCTACAAAAAGTTATCTGGGTATGATGACATGCACCTGTAATCCCAGCTATTTGGGAGGCTGAGGTGAGAGAATCACCTGAGCCTGGGAGATAGAGGCTACAGTGAGCCGTATGTTGGCGTCACTGCACTCCAGCCTGGGTGACAAAGTGAGATCTGTCTAAAAAATTAAAAAAAAAAATAGTTGTTTTGAGGACAACTTAAAGACATAGGAAAATGCTCAGAAAACATTTAGGGAGAAAAAAATAGGGTGTATCTTTTTTGGAAGGTAAAACTGGTATTAGAAAGGAAGTCATATTTTTAAAAGATAATAGAGATATCCAAAAGTATGCTTTTACGATTTTTCGTAAATTGTATTACATTTAAACTAAATGCCACTTTAATGTTCTAACATTTATCTGAGGCAACAACTTTTACTGTGAAGTATTTCAGAATAGAATGTAGTCTCTCAAATAAAATCACTCAATCCTTTGAATAACCCGCAACTTAAAATTTAAGTTTTTGATGAGTCTGAAATGCAATGAGTGAATGCCATTTTCTTCCTCTGAACTGAGAAATAGTATATATATTACTTTTATTGGAAAAACTCCAGAAATATGATTATGTCCTATGAAATCAAAACTGTATTTTGATTGATCACCTACAAATTTCCAGAGATGGCTAGACATGGCAAATATACAGGACAGAATCACTACCCTCAAGGATTAATGGGAAAAGAACACGTACAAATAAGTAACAGTCAGTGTACTTGAGTGGTGAAATTTTAAATCTGTACAGCTCCAGAGGTTGTGAGAGGGAGGCGAAATCACCTTTTGGAGGCATGAAGTGAATTGTCAGTGATTGCTTCTTATGGGAGATGATGTTTGAGCAGAGTATTGAAAAATAAGTAATAATTCTAACATTCAAATGAAGGCTACTAGAGCTGTGGGGCATGTGATGTTAGGCAAAGGGATCAACCTGAACCAGAGCAATAAGATTTGACATCATTCTATGGTCTTGGGCCAACATGTAGTTCAGGAGTGTTGTAGAGAAAAGTCCAATGGAAAAGAAATGTAATATGAAATTTAATAGAAGGACAAGATTTTGGAAGATAATAGATTGCATACATATTAGGATTTAGCTTGACTAAAGGTATCAGAAATTCAAAATAATATTGGCTCATAGAAGACAGCAGTTTATTTTTCCCACCCATGTTATTGTTTGAGGAAACCGGTCTATGACAAGTTTGGAAGCTCGGTGATGCTAATAAATTCAGGTTCTCTTTTGCTTGCTACTCCACCATTTTTTGTATCTCACCGCACAAGTTCAAAGAGCTGTTCTAGCCCTAACCCTCATATCTACAATTCAGTTATTAGGAAAGAGAAAAGGATGAAGAAAGACATGCTACCTCTCTGTCAGTCTGTTCTGGCTGCTATATAAAATATCATAGACTGGGTAGCTTGTAAATAACGAAAATTTATTTCTCTTAGTTCTGGAGGCTGGGAAGTCCAAAATCAAGGTATCCATAGATTCCAATATCTGGTGAGGCCTGCTTCCTTGTTCATAGACAGCGATCTTCTTGCTGTGTGTGTCTTCACATGGTAGAAAAGGGTAAAGAAGCTCTCTGAGGTCTCTTTTATAGGTCCTTAATCCCATTCATGAGGGCTCTGCCTACCAAATCACTTACCAACAGCCCAACCTCATAATACCCTCATATTGCGGCTTAGGATTTTAACATAAGAACTTTAGGGGGATGCAGACATTTAATCTATAGCATTATCTTTAAGGACACTTAGCAGAAGTGCTACGTGGCACTCTTGCTTAAACGCTATTGACCAGACATATTTAACTCACAATGAGTTAAAGGCAAGCTGGGAATTCAACCTTCAGTGTGATCAGCTATGTCTTCTAAAGATGGCAGCAGGCAAGTGGTCCTATTATGAAAAAAAAAGGGAAAATGGATATTAGAGGTCAACTAGCAGTCCCTGGCAGGCCGTCCTTGGAATCTTATAATAAATCTCATAGGGCATAGAGAACTACTGCAGGCTTTAAGAGGGGGTAACCTGGCCAGCATGGTGAAACCCCATCTCTACTAAAGATACAAAAATTAGCCAAGTGTGGTGGTGGGCACCTGTAATCCCAGCTACTCAGGAGGCTGAGGCAGGGAGAATCGCTTGAACTCAGGAAGCAGAGGTTGCAGTGAGCCGAGATTGTGCCACTGCACTCCAGCTTGGATAACAAAGTGAGACTCTGTCTAAAAAAATTGGGGATGGAGGGGTGGGCGTGGTGGGAGTAGAACAATCAGATTTATCGAGGTAAAAAGGATGGATTAGAGCGTGGCAAGTAGGGAGAAAAACTGGTTAAGAGGCTATTGCAGAAACCCAGACAAGAAATGAAACAATGGCAGTGGGTATAGAGAAAGGAGCATAGGTTTCCAACATAATTATAGGATAGAATTAAAAGATCTTGATGACTTATTGTGAAAGGGTGAGGGAAAGAGAGGAAGAGGAGATGATTCCAGAAAATATAGCAACATTCAACAAGATAAGAAAGAATTCGGAAGTGGACTTCACAGAATGGATCAAAAGCATCTCAACTGTGCCGAAGTAGGCTTTACACTTAGAGGTCACGGTTGCTGTGTTCCCATGTTTTGATATGAATTTGTGTGCTTTTTAAGCTTGCTTCTTTTTTCCACAAAATCATCATTATAGTGTCTGCGTGGAAACATCTATTGTTTATAAATACATGATGAAGATTTAAAGAGAAGGTTTCAAAGTATATGAGGTCATAAATTTTTTCAACTTAAGCTACTTTAATCTCAGTGCAGCAAATACATGGTTTGGGCTGTTATTACAATGAGATAATCTTTATGTACCAGATGTTTTCAGATATAAGGAAATAAAAAGTACTAACATAACTATCAGTAAGAATTTATTGTCTGCTATTTAATTCACACATATGCACCAAGCTCTGTGCTAAGTTCTCCTAATATTTTTACTTCTGTAATTACCCTAATTTTACAAATGAGAAAAAAATGATCCAGAGAAAATTTATTTAACCTGCCTGAGGTCAACTCAACTAGTAAGAGACAGAACTGTGATTTAAACCTGGGTGTGTCTACACTCTTGAAAACTCCATCAACCAGCCTACGCAATGCTTCTGAGGTGACTCTGTTTCTGAAATGGAAAGAAAGAAAAGGTATACCAACGATCTTTGAAAACGTGACAGTCCAATTAGTATGTTGCATATGAAAAACAGGGAAAAAAGATGAGACATTCATAAAGCAGCCCTCTCTATGCACTACATAACATCACTATAGAAAAACAGTAAAATAGCTTGAAACCAAAGATGGTGAGTAAAAAAGTCAACCCTCCGAACATTGATCTACAGCACCCTGCTGTCAAACCAGGCCTCCTCCCTTCAGCTGTCAGTTTTCTGGGTCAGTTATGGAGGTAAAATCATTAGTTATATATATTTTTTAAATTGCTTATTGAGTATTTTTAAATATTGACAAATTATAATTGCATATATTTATGGGGCATAAAGTGATGTTATAGCATATGTATAAAATGTGAAATGTTTGAATTAAGCTAATTGATTTAATTACGTTCTTAATCATTCAACAAGAAAGTACAACTTACGTCCATTAAACACACACACACACAAACCCAAAAAACTAAGTATATGCAAGTGATCCCAATAAGGTAAAAAAAAAAAATAAATTACATGTTTTCCCTCAACTTACCTCTCAGCCCATATTATATCTATCTCAGGCTGATACCAAAAAGTCCTTCCCCTCTGCTCTCCTGCTGTAAGGAACATGGCTGTGCTTTGGTCAAGGAATAGGCTGAGGTGGACATCCAGGCCAGAGTGACTCAGCGAGTTTGGATCACAAGTGCACAATTCCATGTCTGATGTAAACACAGCTATGTAGCCATAACATGGGAAGGCCATCCCTTGTCCCTAAGCCACTATTGACTGTAAAAGGTATAATCGCCCTGTTGACACTGTGCAGGCATGCTTGCACCCAGAGAAGGAGAATCAGAGCTGTCCATCTTTGCAGATGCAAGGTAAGAGCCAGGACATAGCTCAGCCTACTCATGCCCAGAGAGGCAAAGAGTTAAGCTGCTGACCCTGAAAACAAGGGAGAGTTGGCCATGCAACTGTTTGTGGGAGCCAGAGGATTAAGCAGCTGAGATAGGGCAGTGTGAGAAAGCTGTTGGTGAGAACTGCTGATGAATAAAATCATGTTTCACCTGCCTACGGCCCCCCGAGCATCCTTTCTGCTCATCCACCCACTCCCTTAAGACCTCAACATGGCAATTGGCATAGTTGTGAACCTGACACCCGCCATCTGCCATTTTCTTTTTCTTCCCCAAAAGTTCTGCCTATCTCTCTACTGCTTAACCTTCTCTAGGAGTCCTCTTTGCTTCCTCCTTCTTTAGGTCTCCTGCTCAGGCTGTCAGTTAATAAGTCCAACCAGCTTTTGCCTGAGGCAACTCATGGGAGAGTACCTTAGGAAAGCAACAGGATGAGGGAGGCAAGTGTGGCTTTTGATCTCATGTGGGCGGGATGAAAATATGCTGACCCTCCAGGTCCCTCATCAGAATGAAGCACAGCAAATCTTTCTCTTGCTGACATTTACCTCTTGTGCTGTATCTGTCTCTTTTCTCCCTCTAACCACAGCTGAATTCTCTTAACCTGAGACCCGGGTGGTGGTGGGTATTATGTCTCCAAACTACCACATTAAATGCTGGAGAAAACTCAGGCAGTAGATGTGTCCCAGATAGAATATGACCTTCCCTGCTTTGTGCATCAGAAAACTAACCAGAAAATGCAATTTTAGAGATGCTTCCTTCCAGCAGTAACTTAGGAAGTTCATTGACATATGCATGAGTGTCTGGCCAGTTAACACTGGGATGAGGCAGCATGAACTAAATTCTCCTTATAATCTGGAAGAATGTATCATGGCCTCCACACTTGAGAAATTATCAGAGGCATATTTGCTGATTAGTGTTACGTAATAATCCTTCCACAATATATTTAAAACTCTCTTGTATTTCAAACTTTCTTTAAGTTCTCTTTGCCTAGAATGCAATATTCCAAAAATAGGTAACTTGTCCTGAGTTTTCTGGACACTATGCAAGTCTGGAATTTATAGCAGTGAACTAGATTACTTCATGCTAAATGATAAAATCACCTCAAAACTCATATTTTTTAAAGTTCTTTTTTAAATAATTTTTTTCTGCTTAATCTGTAATAACCATTCTTGAATCTGGAGAAATATAATTTGTATCTACAAACTAATAATAATAAAACACAAACTTTTATTGAGTAGTTCCAGGCATTGTGCTAACCAATTAAAAAATATATTCTAAACCTTACAATACTTTAAGTAATGAGTAATATTCCCATTCTACAACTGAATAAATAGAAGCTTAAAGAGTTGGAGATACAACTTGAGATTACATTGCTATTGACTGTCTAGCCCAGAGCCTAAATTCTAAGCACTGTATCTTACTACTTCCCTAGTGTCTAACTAAGTGAATGCGTAGGATATGTCTTGCCGACTCCATGGACTAGTACTTGCATATTATAGACAGCATTTATATTAGCAACTGCTTCTTGAAAATTCTAAAATATTTACAAATGCAGTCTTATTTCCTATGATAATTTCTTGTCTTTTAAAAAGTCTCCTTTTTTTCCAGCCGAAATGTAAAACTAGTCTCTCCTACACAAATGTTGCAAAATGTTATCTAAGAAATACTTAAAATAAAGGCCATGATACCGCAGAGCAGCTCTGAGACACATCAAAGTGCCCTTGTCAAGAGAACTTAAGTCTTTAGATAACAAAATGATGGCAAGCTCAGCACCAGAAGTTTCAGAATGTGATTGGAGAAACAGAGATACTATTGTGGTTTTGGAGCCCTCTCCTCCAAGAAAACGTTAGATGTAAATCATTTTTCTGAGTAGAATCCCTTTAATTATTTTTGGTCTTTTCTTTTAAACATGAAGAAAGTGTATCAATCTAAAAATACCTCAGTGGAAATAAGATAAGAAATCATTATCAATTCTTCCTTGTGGACATACAAGAGTGAATTTACTTCTTGATATTTTGTCATTTTTTTAGAGGAGAATGCACCTTCAGCTCCAGAAGTGTCGTGTCCATAGACGTTAAAAAGTGAAGAGTGCAGGGTTTTCAGTGAAATATGGTAATTTGTTGGCATTGCAGAATTACTTTGGATGTACGCTTCTAAATCTCTCTGGCAAGCATAAGGAAACCAAAAGTACAAAATTATGACAGCAAATTATATCAGAACTCTGAAAAGTGTTTTTTACAAACGTAGTGAAATATTTTGAGAAAATGACTTCAAACTTTGTGATTATGCCCTATTTATCCCAGCTGATGAGGCTCTTCATAAAATAGAACAGCAAGTTAAATGATTAAGAGTCACAAAATTTTGTCTCATATATAGAGAATTTAAGGGAACATCGATGTGCATTTTAGAATAGAAGTGTACTTTGTGTACTTGATAAAATAATATGAAATGAAAAGAAAAATTTTACCTCTACCCCTGAAGAGTCTCCAGCTGGGCCTGAGAATTCAATTGACGTAAGACTGATTAACAGGAGAAAAGAATGCAGATTTTTACATGTACATGGAAGCTCCCATAGGAAAATAAAGACCCAAAGAAGTGGCAAAATACAGCGTTAATATACTAGGTTGAGCAAAGAGAGGCAATTGTAAAAAAATAATAATAATTAAATCTATCGGAGTCTGCAGGAAAATAAGAGGTTGTTGTGGTTTTTTGTGGTTGTTGTTTGTTTTTTACCAAAGTCTGTTTGTGTGGATTTCTCTTGGCCTCCACTCCCCATCTTTGATGATAAGATGTTTCTTCTCTCCCGGAATGAGGAGGAGTTCTTTCCCACGAGTGTTTCTCCTGTCTTTTTCTTGCACTTGCTGTTCTTCAAATGCTTTTCACTCAAAATAATCCTTATGCCAAGTGACGTATTTTGGGATAGCATACTCTGCCATTCTTCTTCTTTCAATTACAACCTTTAGGGGAACGAAAAGCTATATAAGCATTCATTATTTTGGTTAATAACTTTCACCAGAGATTTATTGTTGATCACATAATGGGGTGAAAAAAAGGTAACTAAAACATAACTTCCAACTGGAAGTCAGGAGGTCTCAGTTTTATCCCCGTTCTGAAACACAACTTACTTCTGAGTGCCTCGGGGTGTTTTTTGTTTTGTTTTGTCTTTTGTTGTTGTTGTTTTACTTTTCAAGTAAAAAAAAGTCACACTTTATAATCTCTAAGATTCTCCTGAACCCTGTGATTCTGTACTACCTTAAAATATCAACATCTGCTCAGCTCTTTTCTAGGACTCCTTACTGCAGTATATTCCTTAGGTATTACTTTACATCTATCAAGAATTCATCCACAAATACTACATGTTAAACCCCTAACAATGTCTCTTAATTTTTTTAAAAATAAAAACTGCTTGGTGGGCATGGTGGCTCACACATGTAATCCCAACATTTTGGGAGGCGGAGGTGGGAGATTCACTTGAGTCCAGGAGTTCAAGACCATCCTGTGCAACATGGTGAGACCTCTGTGTCCAAAAAAAATACAAAAATGAGCCAGGTGTGGTGGTGCGTGCTCGTAGTCCCAGTTACTCAGGAGGCTGAGGTGGGAGGATTGCTCGAGCATGGGAGATAGAGGTTGCAGTGAACCAAGATTGCACCACTGCACGCTGCCTCCTTGACAGAGCAAAACTGTCTCAAAAAAAAAAAAAAAAAAGGAAAAAAATTTTTTAAAATAAAAAGTACTTAAAATATATTCAAAATTCACCTTAAAAACAAACTTTTTGATGAAACTTTTTAAACTTCCCACCAACATTTAGGGGAAAAGATAAACAGATTAGTAATAAATCTCTATTTTATATAAATTAAGATGTAACAAATTTTATAGTAAATCTGCCCTTAACAGCAAGGACATATTATCCTGATGTTAAATGTGCTTGATAAAGAGAAAATTGCCACTGTTTATTAATTTCATGTATAGAGAAATATGATCCAAAAAATTTCAAAGGTGCCTTCATTATCTTCATCAAACATTTCAAAGGTGACTTCATTAGCGGTCTCATCATTTTTCTGCTGGATGCTCCTCAATACATATGGGCTGAGTTTCTCAGCTACAGTATTAGCTTACATTTTCAATTTAATGCTTAGAATATATGTCCTTTGGCTGTTTCACGGGTCTCAGAGATATGTCAGGATTGTGTAAACTTGATGCCAAGGATGAGACATCTACATGCACAGCTGAGAGTCAATAAATGTTGACTAACCTTAAATAAATTTTGATAGGCTTAAGTTTACCTTTTTTGCAAATGTATTTAAAGTTCAGAAATTAACTGATGTGAATTCTATTTACTACTGGAATTTAGTGCTATAAAACCCTACTAGTCTCTCAGATTATTTTGAAAGGCTGAAAGAAAAAATCACACTTTGGAAAAAAATGATTTTGGAAGACATAAAGCTTTAACAGCTTGATAAATATTTAAAAGGTAAACCTTATATAAAAGATCAAATACACAAATGGAAAATAGAGGCACAAACAACTGAGGTACAAATAATAAAGGTATAAATAATTAACTAGAAAGCTTTTTTGAAGGACAAATTAAATGTATAATGAAATAAACATTTTCATAAATGACATGAAAAGATATACAATATACACACACACACACATACACATGCACACACTGTGGTAGTGAAGAGTTCATATTTTTTTCCCTAATTGGTCAGTTTCAGTGATTTAAACAAATAATAAACTTGTATTAGAGGACTTTGGAGTGTGAAGTACATATATTTTTATAAATGTGCACATATGCATGTGTGAATAATTTTTACATATCCTTTTTTAAAAAAACTATATTTTAACCCAATTGAATTGTATCATGCATTTATTGTGACGTTTCTAAATTCTTAATTGTTAATATTGTAATAAATATTCTAGTTAATTTTAAACTAAATAGTGATTTACTGATCTTTTAAATTTATGTTGCTCACATATTAGATCACTGGAATCCTTTAATGTCACTGAAGTCTGCAGCATTGTGGTACATTGTTATCCTTCTAAATTTATAGTAGCCTATGAAGTCATTATTACACTGTCTCATAATTTTCTTCTCTCCCAGTCATTTTATATACAATTACTCTTATTTTCCAACTGTGAGTCTATTTCATGAGTGTATAACCTTTATATTGTGGTATTTAACTCACATAATAACAAGTAATATTTTATAGTGCCAATTAAATTCATAAAAAATCAAGATACACAATTCTTAATTATGGGCAAGTACTGTAAAATGTACATTTTATTCTTCAATACAATACCATAGTTTTTTGTTCTCATGCTCTTAGAGTAATTATAATTACTTTTGATTTTATTCCTTTGTAGCAAAGGAACAAAAAATAAATAATTCCACATTCTTGTTTTAAGCATCCAAGTAGAATAAAACTATTAAGTTGAAAAGGTCACTTAAAATATTTTTGTTGTATCTTGAAATATTTTTAAAAAGAGGAATAGCTGAGTGTAAAAGATTTTAGATAATCCATTAATATTTTAGCATGAATAAATTAGCTCCAAATGAAAATGCAAAAAATGACCTAAAGTTAACATCAGCATGATTAACTTAGAATCTTTACTTAAAATACAACATCGTCAATATCCATTGAGACGCTTCTGTGGACATTAAGAGAAGCATCAGAATTTGAATTAAAGAAATCGAACACAAAGTGAGCTGGGAAATCTGTGAGGGACTCCAGAAACATGACATTGTGGAAAGGTTTTTGAGATGTAGAGGAGAGGGCATGATTTTAAGCCCTACTTATTCCACTCACAACTACATAGAATGGGTGTATTTCTCTTCAGAACTCACTCACTCACTCACATGTTGTTTCTCTTTGGACCTCTTTCTGTATGTGGACTCTGGGACACCAGGTGGTTTTACCACATTGGCTAATCCTCAGTTCTTGTTACCCAACTCAAACACTTAGTTTGAAATGTCAAGAGGCTTTTACAACATGATATCACTTAGGGAAAATCTAGATTCCAAGGCTTTGCCTATCATTCATCAGCTGAAGAATTCCAAATTTATATCTCTAATTTTAACCTCACTGTTAATTCTAGAATCATATAATCAACTGCTGTCTTGGAATATCCACATGAATATATAATTCTCAGTTTTATGCCACTATCAAAATAAAAGTCATAATTTTCCATCCCAAATTTACACCCTCTCAACACATCAGTATATCATACTATTATACAACCCCTGTAAACCGGAAGCCAGCAGCTCATTCTTGATTCCTTCCTTTCCTCATTTCCCAAAATTCACTGTCAGCAAATTCTATCAGTTCTTTGTCCAAGTTCTATCTTAAATCCTTCTGCTCCTTATTCTTTTCACCGTTACCACTTTGTCCCAACTGTCATTTTTCCCTCCTGGACTACTACAATAGCCTTCTCACTGGACTCCTGGTTCCAGAATTTGACCATGTGCAAATGATTCACCACTCAGTGGCCACTCCCTTTCTAAAATCGCTTCAATGGCTTCCCGTTGCATTTATAATACAAAGTAAATCAATTGGTTTGACTCATTGGTTCCACATAAATTGTCCTGTATAGCTCTCCCCCTTTATGTCCCCCCACTCACTTTCTGTATCCCATTCTAGGCATATTGACCTGATTTTGTTTTGTTCTGTTTTGTTTTGTTTGACACAGAGTCTTGCTCTCTCTCCCAGGCTGGAGTGCAAAGGCGCAATCTCGGCTCACCGCAACCTCCACCTGCCAGGTTCAAGCAATCATCCTGCCTCAGCCTACCAAGTAGCTGAGATTACAGGTGCCTGCCACCATGCCCAGCTAATTTTTGTATTTTTTTAGTAGAGATGGGGTTTCGCCATGTTGGCCAGATTGGTCTCAAACTCCTGACCTCAGGTGATCCACCCACCTCTGCCTCCCAAAGTGCTGGGATTACAGGTGTGAGTCACCACGCCCAGCCTGTTTTGTTTGTAAGCTCACAACAGGCCAGCCCTGACTCTACCTTTAGCTGGTTCATTTTAGTCTCTGAATCTCTGCTCCAGGCCTTCCTTGAACACTCTACTCAAATTATTTATCTGGATGTTTCTTTTTCTCTGTTGTATCTACTTTCCTATTTTCTTCTTGGCATTTGTCACAACTTGTAAAAGTCCTATGGGTTTGATTTTTCATTTGTTTATTATGTATCTCTCCTCCCCAGAATGGAAGTTCTTTGAGGAATGTAATCTTGTTTATATGGCCAACTCTTTCCAGGAAAGAGAGAATTTCCTGGAATATAATAAGCATGGAATAAATACTTCGCCATTACAACCTTAGTTTATTCATTAGTTGAGAGGAAGGAATGTCTACTTCCTAGCGTTCTTGGGAAAGCTAAATGACATAATGTGGGTATTAGGTATTATCACAGGATCGAGAACATGGGGAATACTCCAGGAATATGATACACAGACCCCAGAGTAAGCACCTGTGATCATGCCTGATCATACAAACATGGCATCTGTAGATCCTGGGGTAATTCCATGATGCTATAGCTCGTTGCTTGGCAAATGATGGGTAAGAACATTTTCTCATTTTTAAATAATTGAAAAAAAGACAAATAATATTTCATGATACATAAAATTATATTCAAATCTCAGTGCACATAAAGTTTTTGCAGAACACAGACAAGTTCTATTTACATATTTTCTATGGCTGCTTTCTTGCTCTAACAGCAGCATTGGCTAGGTATAACAGAAATCCTGTGAACTAGACTGGGCTGTCATGTATAAATGGATTATATCAACTCATTACCTATTTCCTCATAATGTATGGTTCTTTATCCTAATTTTGTTGCTATAGAACCTGAACTTAGCAAATAACATCTGAGTCTTACACTGATTTCAGTGCCCAGTCTGTCTCTACATGTCACTTAATTTGATTTTCACATCAACCATAAGAGATAACATTATTAAAAGGTCACACAGCTCGTAAAAGACAGAGCCAGAATTCAGTTTCTGATCTATCTGACTCCAAAGCCTCTTCTTTCATTATATAATTACTGTCTCTTTCATGATTATCTATTAAGTATGTGCTTATTCAATTTGTTCTTTCCTACTCATAGACGTGAATACAGGTTTCCTACCAGCTTGTTGTTAACAGTGCTTAGGACATTCTTGGCAATTTAGCTAAATATATTAATAAAATGATTAAAGATCTCCAGGTGATATAAAGGAATCAATAATTGCAGGTTATACATTTGATAAATATAAAGAAAATCCTAAAGCATACTTACAGCACAAATCCATGAGCCCATGACTCAAATGACTAGCCTGCACTGAAGAAGCCCGATCATCTAAGATTTTAGGTGATCTCAAAGATAGAAACTGCCACCTATGTGTAAATCATAGATGCAGGAGGCAGATAAGGAAGGATCCCCAGAGAGTCTCCGACCTGCCCCACAAGTGTTTGTATCAGATGCTTTTGTGCAGATGAGGGAACCTGCCCAGGTCCTTGTCTGGACATGTCCTCAACAGATTGGGGGCCCACCTGCACCTTGGGAGACCGGAGTGGGACCACTGGGGATTTGCAGCTTATGCAGAGGGGATGAGCCTGGCCTCTTCAGCTCATGTGTGTGGTGGCCTGGTATTCAATCTATGAAGTGGAAGCCCGTTGGCAGGACCCCTTTTTCTCTTTGCTGAGATCTTTCTATTAATATATTCCACATTCCTCATCTTTCGCTGTGTCTGCATACCTAATTTTTCTTGGACGTGTGACAAGAACATGGATTTTAGCTGAACTAAGGAGCAAAAAGTCCTGCATCATAACTACTTGGGCAGCATGACCTCCAAGGTTTTTAAAATCAAACAGTAGAAAATGGCTTTTAAAATATCAGCTGATTTTCTGAAAGTTAGGAACACGAATGTCTAACCTTTGCTTTTTCCTCTTCCCACCTAGATCAAATCATATGCCTGAAGATTTTCTGGCCTTTCTGCCTGCCACAGAGATTCATAGGCTCTGTATCCTAATACTCTCCTAAGGCCACTTCTTGAACACTCATGTAGCATATCAGGTAGACCTGTTCGTTTTCACATCCATTTCTGTCTCAGCTCCTTGAAGATAAATCCATCTTTTACGCATCTCTATGGTTTGTACTTCTACAACAATGCCTAACATTTAGCTCTGTAAGTGTGTTGTTCTTTTCTTCAGTGTCAACCAACCCAGTACTGACCTGAAAACAATGTTATTTTTTCAGCATTAGAAAATGTCTTATAACAAGTTAATCTTATCAGGTTACAGATAAACACTCAAAGGAAATTGAAACAGATTGACTGTAAGCAGAGATGAGCTGAGCAATGCTACAAAGGCAGACTGAAGGACAATTTCAAAAGATACTAGGTGCGTGTTACAGGTTTTGAATTGTCTCCTCTCAAGAGAGATATGTTGAAGTTCCAGTCTCCAATACCTCAGAATGTGACCTTATTTGGAAACAAGTTTACTATAGATATAGTTCAGATGAGGTCTGATGGGCGTAGAGCATATCCTTTATCCAGTGTGACTGGCATCCCTATGAGAAGATGGCCATGTGAAGACAGAGACATGCAAGGAGAATGCCACGTGATGACAAAGGCACAGGTGGGGGTTATACAGCTGCAAGTATGGGAATGTTGAAAATTCCCAGCAAACCACTAGAAGCTAGGAAGAGGCAAGGAAGAAACCTGAGGAGCCTAGCCCTGCCAATACCTTCATTTTACACTTCTCGTCTCCACAATATGAGACAATACATTTTGAGTATTTGGGGCCACTCAGTTTGTGGTACTTTGTTATGGCAGCCCCAGGAAACTCATCCAGGAGGGATGGGTTATTAGGAAAACAAAAGAAAGTAGAAAAACAAAAACAGTCTGTAATACAGATTACATATGTGTGTGTGTGTGTGTGTGTGTGTATGTGTATGTATATATATAATTTTTTTATTTTTTACTTTATGTATTTATTTTTGAGATGGAGTCTTGCACTCTGTCACTCAGGCTGGAGAGTAGTGGTGCAATCTCGGCTCACTGCAACCTCTGCCTCCTGGGTTCAAGTCATTCTCCCACCTTAGCCTCCTGAGTAGCTGGGACTACAGGGACACATCATCACACCTGGCTAATTTTTGTATTTTTAGTAGAGACCAGATTTCACCATGTTGGCCAGGATGGTCTCAAACTCCTGGCCTCAAGTGGTCTGTCTGCCTCAGCCTCCCAAAGTGCGGGGATTATAGTCATCAGCCACCACACCCAGTCTTATATTTAATAACAATGTTAATACTAATAAAATAACTTTCTCTCTCTCTCTCTCTTCTTTTTTTTTTTTTTTTTTAGATAGAGTCTCACTCTTGTAACCCAGGCCCGAGTGCAGTGGCATGATCTCAGTTCACTGCAACTTCTACCTCCTAGGTTCAAGGAATTCGCTTGTCTCAGCCTCCTGAGTAGCTGCGATTACAGGTGTGCACGACCTTGCCTGGCTAAATTTTTTGCAGTTTTAGTAGAGACAGGTTTCACTATGGTGACCAGGCTGATCTCGATTCACCATGCTGACCAGGCTGATCTTGAACTCCTTACCTCGTGATCCACCTGCCTCAGCCTCCCAAAGTGCTGGGATTACAGGCGTGAGCCACCACGCCTGGCAATAAAATAACTTTCATTGTTGGAGGACACTCCAGTTGTCATTTTATGATCAGGAACTGCTTTCATACATTATAGCCTTCAATTTGCCCAACAGTTCAGTGGACTGATATTACAATGGCTGTGCAGGTAAACTTTAACAATGAACACTTTGGTGGGCTCAGGAGGATCCCTAGTTGAGCATTTGCTAGTTTCTGTGGTGTAACTGTTCCCAACATGACACGTTGAGCACGGCCTTAGTGATACCAAGTAGCTCATAAAATTCCCCACAAATTTAACACTTATTCTCATTGGTCAGTGCAAACCGGCTCCATCATACCACAGGATAGTATTAACTCTCTCTATTTAATTGATAAGTAAACTAAATTCATCATGATTAAATAACTTGCCCAAGAGCATCAGTGTCAAAGGTGACAGCCCAGTGAAAAACTAAAACAACTGACCATAGAGATACTGCGAGATCCCAGATTCACCCAGAGCCTGTGACAACCATGAAAGTTTGTGCGGAGTGTCTGTGCAGTCTTATTGTCAGCAGCATCATTTTCACCACAAACACAGATGTATCATCATGGGCACAATACGTTTTGCTTTTCTATCTAATAAATATATAGAAAAAATCACAATAACTTATTTTGGCCGGGCACAGTGGCTCATGCCTATAAACTCAGCACTTTGGGAAGCTGAGGCGGGTGGATGATGAGGTCAGGAGTTTGAGACCAGCCTGACCAACATGGGTGAAACGCGTCTCTACTAAAAATACAAAACTTAGCCGGGCATGGTGGCGGCTGCTTGTAATCCCAGCTACTCAGAAGGCTAGGAGAATCACTTGAACCGGGGAGGCAGAGGTTTCAGTGAGCCACGATCATGCCATTACACTGCAGCCTGGGTGACAGAGTGAGACTCCATCTCAAGAAGAAGGAGAAGGAGAAAGAGAAGGAGAAGAAGAAGAAAAAAGAAAAGAAGAACTCACAATAACTTATCTCAAAAAAGAAATAAAAATATATTACTGAACATTCTTGATACATTACACTTGGCAGGGTCCAGCAAAGCCAAGGAAAATCAGATCCTATGCTTCTGGCAAGACTTCAACTCTGTCCCAATTTCCTTATTCTGTCTGCACAAACTTGTTACAGTTTACAGCATTCTTCTTCATATAACTCTGGTGCCATTCCACATGAAAGCACACATTACCTGAGAATATCAGTGTCAGAGTGGTGTGATAACATTCTCTGCAACCTCTCATTTGTAACTTCTGCCACACATTGAACCCCTGAGAGTTACGTTATTATGAAGTAATTTAGGCTGGACAGTAAATTCAGTAATCTTAGTCTGTGCCACCCCATCTATCCCAACAAACATATAGTTAAATAAAAATGGTGTGATTATGAACACAGCTTCAAGAAAAGTCTCAAGATCCCCTGCCATCCAATTGTAGTTCCTAAGCAGCCCCTTTCAGCCCATCATAGAATTTCTGAACAACCGTTGGTCCTTGATTTGGTACTGAGCCTATATTTAGAGTGTAAGGCATTCTGCTACAAGATAAAATTGGATCTTCTAGTGAATACTGATATTGGCTATTTTAAAACTTATTAAGATAGCATCGGATCAACTTCTTGTTCATACTCAAGGATGGGTGTTTAGAAAAAAATAACAGAGAAATAATTTTTCGGAAGACATCTGTCTTAGTCTGTTTTGTGCTACTCCAACAAAAATACCTGAGACTGAGTAATTTATAAAGAACAGAAATTGATTTCTCACCATTCTGCAATTTGGAAAGTCCACAATCAAGGCACCAGAATTTGGTTTAGTGAGAGCCTTCTTGCTACCTCCTCACATGGAAGAAGGCAGAAGGGCAATCTAGCCAAATGTTGTGTGAAACCTCTTTTAAAAGGCCCTTAATCCCCAAATAAGGGAGCAGACCTCTTGGCTTAAACATCTCTGAAAGGCTTCACCTCCTAATACTATTATATTGGCAACACCTGAATTTTGAAGCGACTATATTCAAACCATAGATGCACCGTTCCTTTTTCTTTCAATAGGAAGTCTGATGCAGGGACTAATATGCATTCATTGTATTTATTATAATCTGTGAATCATCTATTATTGCATTTCATTTCTTTGTTTCATGATAAGAATAATATAAAAGCCTAGCGTATCAGTGTATATATTACTACACAGAGTTAATTTTGCAATTCATGCAGGACTCATCAGAAAACCTAAAAACAACTCTGTACAAATCATCAGGAGAATAAATGGTTTCAAAACCTTTACATTTTAATGGACAGCAGGAACACACCCTTGCTTCAAAATACCAATTTCCAACTTCTGATAGAGATTAAGATCTCTGAGCTGTCAATGACAATTAGAGGGAGAAAAAGAAGCTGAAGTGTATGACTGTCAAAAGGAGAAGATTAACTCAGGTTCATAAGTTTACTCTAGTTTGCACAGAAAGATCAAATGACGAGGCCCCTAGCCATTCTAAGCAACAAGTAAAATATAATATGATTGGTCTTTTGTTGTGAAGGCAAACAGATCCAATCACTTCTACAGAGCAAGTACACAAGTAGGGTCCATGAAGATAAACAGTACTGGGTTACATTCGCTGGGCCTGTGGAAGGTTCCCTACGCTGTTTTTCACAAAAGCACTAGGATGCTTGCATGGTTCAATTCTTGTCTTTCCTAGCACTTTGTAATTTGTAATTAAATGCAAACTTTTGTTAGTTTTTCCTTCTCTGTCCCTCTGCTGACAGTGGTGTTTCATTCATCTTTGCAAAGGTAATACTCTCCATGGAGTCATTTGTCTGTTTTTTGTTTGTTTCTTTCTTTTTTTTTGAGACAAAGTCTCACTCTGTCACCAGGCTGGAGTGCAGTTGTCCAATCTCGGCTCACCGCAACCTCCACCTCCCAGTTTCAAGTGGTTCTCCTGCCTCAGCTTCCCGAGTAGCTGGGACTACAGGCACTTGCCACCATGCCCAGCTAATTTTTGTATTTTTAGTAGAGACGGGGTTTCACCATGTTGGCCAGGATGGTCTTGATCTCTTGACCTTGTGCTCTATCCGCCTTGGTCTCCCAAAGTGCCGGGATTACAGGCGTGAGCCACTGTGCCCAGCCAGAGTCATGTGTATTTAAAGGAACGAATGAAAAATCTAAGCTTTCAGTAACAATAGTCTCGACAATGATACTGTCACTCTTTCCCTTTCAGAGACAATTGTGTTATTGCTTCTAAAATGCTGATAGCTACTATTTATTAAGACAGAAGTTTAAATTTTGCTTTATCTTATTTTGTCCCCATGACCAACCTATGTGACAGATGTAATATTTTGAAAATTTTACTAATAAACCAAAGTTACCAATTATAGAACTCTCTGAATTAGATATTCTATAATAATCAAATTGGGCATCATTTTTAAACTCTTCAATTTTGGATTCAAGTAATAATTGACTGGGCTCAGTGGATCATTCCTGTATTCCAGTGCTTTGGGAGGCTGTGGCAGGATTACTTGAGGCCGTGAGTTTGAGACCAGCCTGGGCAACACAGAGAGACCCCATCTCTACAAAAAGTAAATGTTAGCCAGCCGTGACGGCATGCACCTGTAGTCCTAGCTACTCAAAAGGCTGAGTTGGGAAGATCGCTTGAGCCTAAGAGTCCAAGGCTGCAGTGAGCTATGGACATGCCACTACACTCCAGCCTGGGTGACAAAGCGAGACCTGGTCTCTAAAAAAAAAAAAAAATTTTGGCTCCATTCCTCACTAGCATGACCTCGAATATAATGCTAGAGAGCATAATCCCCTATACTTCATTTTTCTCATCTATAAAATATGGAAAGAAAGTGCCTACCTCATCAGTGTTTTATGAACTAAAATAAATAATGCATATAAAACACTTAAAAGCCTGTGCCTGGCACGGGCACAAGGTAAATGCCAGTATGTGGAATTACTCTCTATTTCATATCCACATTTTCCGAACTGAAAACAACTTTCCATTTTGCCTTATGTTAGTTTTTTCCCCTTTTTGATTACTTAGCCAGGAGAGGATTCCTTACTCATCAATGCGTTGTGTGTGGCTGGAAGGGCTGAATACCATACTTGTGAAAAACCACAAAGAATTATGCTCTCAGCATTGACCAGATCAGGAAAAACAAAAAGAATTATGCTCAACCATACAAGAACCTGAAAAGGAGGGCCTGGAAAGCATGGTCACCTTGAGCCTTTACAGAGGAATTCATCCAGTCCTTCCTAATTCTTGAAATTGAGGTGGACCATCTGAGACCATTCAGCTCTCTTCATTTTCAGAAATAAGCTGTTCCATTGTACACAGTTAGAGAAATAAAAGACAGCTGTCAAATAATATCTCATATCAAATAACAAGATGCACAATGATCACAAAAGAAGAACAATTAGCCTTTGTCCGAAATCTACAGGTTGCCACTGCAGATTGAGCTGGCTCTACAGGCTCATGGATTCTGAAAGATTAGTTCATTGTTTAGGTCTCTTGTTGTCATAAAAGCACCTGGTAATGTACAGCATTTTTCAAAAATGTTATGAAATACTTGGCTGGTTTCTTTGTGGATCAATGAGCAGTCTGGCTCACACAGAAAAAAAGCATCACTTTGTGATGAGGAAGTGCATTCTGGGTTGGGTTTGGCATGACTTTAGGCTTAAACCCAACCATCTCTGAAAACGTCAAATTTTATTCTTGCAAAAAAGCAAATGTCTGTCGGCAAAAGAGGGGTTATAATAAGAAGACAGAGAGGAAGGAAAGCTTCGGAGAGAGATGTCATATTATGAGCTGCCTTAATGCAATAAATGGTCGGGTGTTCTGTGGCCTGCATTCCTTTGACAAGGCCTGCTCAGACATCCCATGACCTAGATTCATTCTTTTTATGTTGATGTCATCTTAACCAGAAGCCAGATCTTGATTTGCTCTATAAAATATATCCGGCTTGAGTTGTTTCTGCCAGGAACCACAGTTTCCATTTTGTTTTTGAACTCAGTGGATCTCTGATTGTATTTTCTTTTCTAGGACTATCCCAATTTGACAAATCATGAATTCTCATTTGAGGTTTTTACCAAAAAGAGTGTTTGAACAGTTCTGTTCATCTGTCTATGAAGTTATGATCAATCAATTTTCAAACTTGCCAGCGATTTATATGCTTTTTGAAATCGTATGTAGCCTAGTACCATATGGAAAGAACCATGTCTGTCTGTATATGAGAATATTTAATCCTTTGCCTTTATTTGAGGTATTTTAAATGCTCTTTGTAAACCCACATTTGGGAAAATAAATAGCACAGATGCTGCCTTTAACAGAGCACTTACTCCCACATTCAAAATACCTTTTAGAGAACACTCTATTAAATGAAACAAGGCTTACACTCTTTTGACATTTGCAGAAAGGCTATTATAGCATGTGAAGTTCCCTTGGTATTCCTAGACAATTAATCTTAATTACTTTTACCAGTTAAGAAGATCATCTGTAAGGACATTTGATTTAAAGGAGTCACAGTTCCTCTGGTGTTCATTTTTATTGGGTAAAACATGTAGATATTGCTTCTTGGTCAAATATGGTGTCCCCGTGACTTACAATAAAACTGATGATTTCTCTTTGTCTTCCTTTGCTTTATAGGAGCCAAAATAATGCAGCTTCACTTCTGCTTAATGGATAGAAGACTATGCTATTTTTGCTGCACCCAGAGATAAATTTATTGGTTTTGGAGTACCTTCACTGATGCCAGGTCTCATAACTTCAAAAAAATATTACTAAGTTAAAGCGAATTGAAGCAATGAAAGTCAGAGTAAGGCGGGGGGTTCAGTTGCAAGCAATTTACTTTCTCTAAATGTGACTGTTCATTTGTTTTAGAAAAAGCTACCCAAACCAGCACTTTAAATATTCAAACACAGACTTCAAACATGCACCTTTTTATGGGAAGGTGGAGAGTTTATTATTAACCTGAATGCAGATATTTTAGAATGAGATGTTTGGTGCTCTCTTTAGTAATAAAAATTTTTGTAGGTAAGCTTGGGAAACACAGCGAGACCTAGTTTCTACTGAAAAAAAAAAAAAAAAAACAGAAAACGAAAAGAAAAGAAGAAATTACCTGGGCATGGTGGCATGCACCCACAGTCCCAGCTACTCAGGAGACTGAGGGAGGACGCTCCCTTGAGCCCAGAATTTCAAAGCTGTAGTGAGCTACCATTGCACCACTGCATTCCAGCCCAGGAGACAGAGCAAGACCGTGTCTCAGAAAATATATACATATATAGTAGGTAGTTTAGAGATGACCATATCATAGAACATAGAGTGATTTTGCTTTTTGATGTACAAGGGTGGAGTGTAAAGGATGGGAATAAAAAATGTTTCCTGAGTTGGGTTTAAACCCATAGATCTCAGGTATGACTGCAGACTGTGTTACCAAAGTGAACTGGGGTCAGCCTGCCTGGCACAGCAAAACTAAACCCTGATATCAGGACTGCCATGACAGAAGGCGAGGCATTTATCGCAGGGCACCAAGCAAGAATTAGGCAGTTTATTCTTAAGAGCTGATCTCAATGGCTTACAGGTAAGGGCTTTTAAGGGAGTGGAGGTAGAGGTTATAGGCAAAGTCATACATTAACACATGGAGGCTGCATGTTGGTTTGACCTCTCTTCAAGAGGAGCCCGCAGGCCAGAAGTAGACTCAAAGATTTTCTGATGTGCAATTGGATAAGGAAGTGAAGCTTTGTCTAAAAATTGGGGGTTAACAGGAAAAAAAGTTAGCTCTGGCTGGTGGGCATGACCTCCTCCAGGCCCCCTAGAAAGAAATCTAGAACAAAGAACGGTGGTCAGAGTTCTGTCCTCAGTTTCCCCCTCATCTGAGGTCTGTGTACCAGTGGATCTCTTCAGTGGGGAATCCAGGTTTTCACAGACAATTCAGGGACATGTGTTAAGATGTTACCTTTAGTTTCTACAGGAGAACCAAACATCTTGTGACCTTAACTTCCTTGGCTATTGTTTTAAGCTATTGTTACCTTTTAGCTTATTAAGTTGCTCATTTACTTCTCAGGTCCAGCTAGGTGCCTGGAATTTCACTTAGAGCAACCCAAGATTTTTCTTTATTTCCATGCTTGGGGGTCCCACAGGCCCCTAAGAGGGGTTCCTGTTCTGTCTCAATTAGAATCACTTGGGAGCTTATAAAATACATCCAAGCCCATGCATCACCTCTGGAGGTTCTGAACCCTTGGGTCGGATAGGTGTGAACATCTGGAAGTCCAGATACTAAAGGACTTGGGATGGCCAGTCTGAAGAAGTGCTGCCAGACTAAGGGAACTGCGGTCCGAGTTTCCCACTTGGATCTCCAGTGCACCTATGAACTGGCACATGAAGTAAGAGCCAACACCCCAAATTTCAACTAACCCCTCACCCACCTATCCACACAAACTCCGAACCAATACCAGCTTCAGGGAGTAGAGTGGGCAAAGCTTTTAACCCTAAAGTGAGCCCAAGCTGGGGGAATGAAGGAGTATTCCATTGGACAAAACCCGAAATGATAATATTAAGATGAGACTACTTAATCATTTAAATGAGTCTGTTCTTGTGACTGAAAGGAACCAGAAAGGTCAAGGCCCTGTCTGAAGTTTCATCTAGGAGAGAGTTGGATAATTAGGTTGTGAGGTCTTAGACCAGAGTTATTTATTCATGCCTTTTTCCATTGCACATAGAGGAAGAATGTATGTTCTCATTTCAGTATTCAACAGGACTTCTGTAAGGATCAACTAGATAGCTGTAGAATCTGAGAAATGATGCTATTGTCTCACAAAGCAAGGAAAACCCAACCATATTAGGTCCTGATGTTTAGCCCAGTGTATTATTTAACAAAACTTTAAGGAAATTCCTGAGTGAGAGTACAGACAGTGGAAACCAAAAGAAGCCTTAGGCACTGGGGAAAGTACCGATGGAAGCCATGATAAGAAACAGATACCGAGGGTCAAAAAACTCTAAAAATTTAACCAACTAAGGGAATAAATGTGATGGTTGACCAAAGACAAGACGCTTGTGCTCTGGTCCTCTTTCCTGTTGTTTAGAGGATTCTGGCTGGGGATGGGGATGTGGGGAAATGTGTGGGGAGGGGTCAGGGTCATTTTCCATAGATGTATATTCAGTGATATTGTCATTTTGGTTCAAAAATTATCTATTACAGTCTATAAATTTGAAATATACATAAGTTCATATTCAGTTTTGTTTTTAAGAGAAATAACTTGCCTTTGATTTGAAGCATGAAAAAACTAATATAATTTTTCTTTTCTAACATTTGTAGTTTAGGATAGTTTATTTTGATTTTCATTTCTGTCCCCATTGTAGCTACTCAGAAGGTCTTTAGGATGTCTAGGCTGGAGAAAAAGTAACCTTTATAAAATGGGATGGAATCAATAGTAATGTCACAGATAATTTCAAATGCTGGATTAATTTTTTAAGGTTGATTTATAACCAGAAAAAAAAAATCTAGAGAAACCCAGGAAATCAGGGTCTTTACCTCACTCAAACACTTTCCATTTTCTTAAGAATAGGGAAAGATGATATGTGTGGGTCCAGAGACAGCAAATGTAATGAGACAAGAGTGGTTTTCCTGTCCAAGGATGCAAACCTCTCCCAGTCTTTTGTAATAACATAGTAAATTATGGTTTTTAGGGAGCAATGAATGAGTGGTAGCAGAGAAAACTCCTGAAGGATGTAGTAATAGCATTGGGACAAGAAAATTGAATGGCAGCAGACAGTTTTGTTACAACACTCCCCCCACCACACACACCATAAAGAAGAATCTGTTTCAAGAACATTTTTGTTTCTGGAATTTGAAATATTTCCTCCTAATCCCCAGGGAATCCACATTATTATTACTGTATTAACATCGTTTACATTCATGATATTTTTTTTTTGCCCTCCTTGAAGCTCAAGGGGATTTAATAACCTTAAATTAGCCAAAACTAATAATCCAAAATGCCAACATGAAGACATGGTAACTCTGCTGTTCCAAGTTCCTGAGGAAATATATATCCCTGGGCCATTAAATTTCCTTTACTCTTGAGGTTTGAAGGGGCTATGGAAAATTGCAAGGTTTTGCAATTCTTTACAGTTCTGGTTCTAACAATATCTGTAGTCCCCATCTTGCAGTTTTTTTTTTTTTTTAATCAACATTGAGACTTTGCATAGAAACCTATCTTCACTTCTTCACTTCCAGATTCTTACAGACCTCCTCAGAGGAGTGAAGCCAGTAATTATCTACTTCATAGATAGATGAGGAATGTTCTTATCTCTTCCCACTGGATAGCTGATAGAGATGCTTGAGGTACTGGTGTTACAGAAAACTAGAGCTGGTCAGTAGTTAAAATGGTAAAAACAGATTTTATTCAGGAACAACTGCAATAGAGGAAAATAGACCTTAGTAAAAACTCAGCTCAATATTACAAAGATAACAAGGACCACTGGAGATTTATAACCAAAGAATAGGTTGTGAGGGGAGGATGTTCAGTGGATAATAAAATTATTAAGAGGTGACATCAAGGGCAGAGGGAATTCTTGCTAAACTTAGTTAACAGGATTTTTGCTAAAGGAAGGTCAGAGTGATCAGATATCATTGGGGGATGGTGAGAAATGAAGAATTTGATATTGAGGGGGTAGCAGATATCAAGGGTAGGAGATACTCTAAACTGACTTAGCAGAATTCTTGCTAAAACTGAGTGATGTAGGCCTAACAGGCCCAATAGGATTGACACTGAAGCCCACGGTCCAGGCCTAGTTGAGAAGAAGGCTCAGAGGAGCTGACTGAAGTTTGATTAAGGAGAAAGACTTTGCCTGTGGGAAGAAAACAGACAGGAGTCAGGGAATCTGGATGTTAGTCCTCTCCATGTGGGGGCTAGGAGAAGACTCCCAGCCATATGATTCCAGTTCTTCCCCTGTCATTCTTATTATGGGTGAAAATGACCAAATTGGATAAAAAGGATGGGATGGATTAAGTATCCATTCAATTTTCCAGTGATTCTGATGGTTGCTCAAGCCAACTAAAGTACCTCTAGGATATTTGATATATCTCCTCTGCCCCCTCACTCCTGCCCCATGACAGGCCTCTTTCTATGAAATTTCTCCAGTTATCAGAGACCTCCTATTTTACCCATCTGGCAAACCTACTCAGCAAGAAATTTCACCAACACTTTGATCTACTCAGGGAAGTACTAGAGAAGAAACTTCTGTCAAGGGAAGTAGTCATAAACTTGATTCAGCTTTCTGGGAAATAAACTGTTCTCCAATCTGGCGTTGCCTAACTTTTTATTCCAACCTCATCCTTTGACTATTTCTCAAACTGGTCAGAGTTGGTAGGAAATAACAAGTATGATTAATGAGTACTCCTTAAAACCAAAAATAACAAGAGAAGATTTTTGCTAATGTTCTTTCCTCTTGTTGTGCTCCTCTTGCCAAGGATGAAACCCATGAACAGTCCTTTGGCAAATGCATGGTGTCAATTGAAAACGGAGCTGGTTTGAAGCATCTACCCAACAGAGCAAATCTACCATCACCTTAAAACAGCACCAACAGACGTGCCTTTCTGTACTGATAAGCCAGCCTTATTATCTTTTTATATGTAGGAAAAGCTTGCTATCAATACACAGAAGTCTAAGAAATACGGAGAGAATTCAAGATTCCATTGGAATCTATTATTATTGAATAAAATCTCAAATCTAGATTTTTTTTTACATTAAGTGAAGAAACACATTTAACTACCCACCAGGTTAATGTAATATATATTACTTGCATGCCTTAAAATTTCTCTAGGAGCATAAGGTAAAAATTTATTTTGAAAATTCTAATTTGCATTGCTAATTTTTCAAAAGATGTATATTTTGTTAACACTACCGATGTTAACGATGAAAATGTTTATTTAATGCTGTAAAAAGGCACTCAAGAAAATGCCTAATTTCTAGGAAGAAATGGGTTCTAAAAATAAAATCAAATGTATGCCTAAGATCTTTTTGAATTAGGTTATTAAAGTGGTACAGTATATATTGTCCCAAAAATCTTTGATGATTTCCAATCGGTGATTACATCTTTGCTTCTTCTGTTTCTATTTGTGAAAAATGCAGAAACGAGTTATAACCAAGACAAAGAAATTTCAAATGCAACAGAGAAACTCCATAGGAGGTCTTTTGGGCATAACTTAGCCTTAAACTGTGCCACCCAGATCAGTAAGGCATCTCTGTTATTCTGAAATTTGTGTGCTTGGAAACTTCAAGAAAAAAAAAAGCTTTTTATTTCTGGGGTTGAGACTGTTAACAGGAAACAAGAGTTCAGCTACTAGAAAAGCACTTTTTTTTTCTGACACAAATTTTGCCTTTGTGCCTTGATTGACAGCCATCCCACTGTCTATAAACAATCTACGAGTTACCCCAAATCACCATTCAGTTCCTGCCTCCAACATTTAAACATCGAGTGGTTTTGCGCTCAATAAAATTCCTTTTCATTTCGCCCTAGGTTGCCATGTCTCTTCAAACAGAGACAGAAAAGCCGTGGTCTGTGTCAGACAGATTTTAATTTTCAGTCCTCATCCATTTGGGGGAACTAGACACAGGCAAACAGACTCTAGCCCAAAGCCTAGCAACCTGTAGTTTAAACAGCCAATGCATATGAGTCCCGGGATGGGGGCCTGGACCTGTTCACACATGAATAAAGAAGATTAAGATTTCCTTTCAAAGACATGAAACCTTTTTGACAGCCAGTGTCAACAGCACTGTCTGCCTTCAATGTGAACCAGTCTTCTAGCACAGATTCCCACAGGGAGGTCCTGCTGATTAGCATGCTCGACACCACCATTCCATGTCGGTATTTAATTGAAGAATAAGGGTGTAAAGTTTTGCAAACTCTTACTTGTCCACAAAGAAAGGGTAACTTACAGGAATTGTTGAAAGAAAATACCAGTGAACATGAACACCTACGGGGAGCGTTTAAAAAGTGGAAGCACCAAGCAGGGGAATGAGGAACGGCGGTGATTTCTATTATCTAATTGCAGAGAAGTTAACAAAAAGTTTCCTAGTCAAAATACATGTTTTGAAGTCATAAAAAATCAGCTCCTACTCTTAGAGGGGAAAAAAAAAAGTATAACTTTCTTCTCAAATCATGTTTTAAAATTGTATTAAAGAATAAGCATTTATTCTGAAAACATTTGGCAAATAAATACAATTTCCTTTGCAGTTCAGGGGGCAGTCTTTATTGATAAATATTTTTTAAAATTTAAATATGACTTCTTTGCACATAAGCATTTGATAATTTTAAATGAAATGGACTAGGCCTCTATTAAATAGTGAGTTCCGTATCACATTGCATGTCCTTAGGAAGAGCCAAAAAGCGGGAAAAAGTTATGTCTACACACGCCAGCCTCAGCAACTTAATTATCTCACTTCAATTACAAGTTCAAACACTTATACAAGTTAAAATATAGACCACGTCTGCTTTGAAATGATACACAACTATTAAATTACATGCACTGAATCATTTTGGGATGAGTTAGAATACCTACAAGAGCATAGGTGTTTTTTATTATGTGACAAATGTTTATGCAATCTGATGTCAACTGTTTATTCTTCAAACCTAGAAAAGAACGTGAAGCAAAATGTGCTACCTGCATATGTAGATTCCACGTTTCCTCACCAATGACACATACACCATACACCTTGAGTTGTTTTTCCAGTGGTGGTTAAAGGTTTACATTGATCTCCCCATTTTTATTAATTTACTAAATACTTATTTTCTGGCACCTTCTTTTTCCAGGGATTTGAGTAGAGGGTGGGGATGGAGGCTGTGCTGTCCTGGAGCCGGCTCCCACAGGCTTGCAAAGCCAATTGTTCACATCTCTTCCCAACTCTAGCTGTGTTCGGTGCCATCGCAGCTACCAGTGTCATCGATTGGTAACTTGAATCAGCTGTGTTGGGAGTATTTACACTACAGAAATCGACTACTACAAATCAGGGCTTTTTAAAATAATCAGTTGTTAAACATTTATTAGCATCTCACTGGGTAGAGAGGCGAGTGAGAAAGGTTTCTCTCTTCTTCCGTCCTACGGCCAGGTGTTGCCTTTTTAACTTTGCAAAGAGTGTATTCAGAAACAGTGGTGAATTTGTGGCAATAGAGCAGGAAGAAACTACAGAGAGATTGAGTCTAAAGTTTTGCTCTCTGGGATTTGGGCAGAGCTGGTATAAGGTCAGAATGTCTGTAAATCAGAATCAGAGCTGGATAAGATGGTAGGAACTGGGGCTCAAATCAAGGTTTGGACTCCTCAAGGCCAGGATGAGGCTTAAGCCAGAGTGAATTCTCAAGTAGGAGACAACCATGGGGAAAGAGAAAGAACACCAGGTCTGAGCTATCCAAGATAAGGTGGCCTGAAAAGCTAAATATCTAAGCCTGTCTTAGGTCAATGCTCTCTGATCATTTTCATACCTAACATACTTTGGCTGCCAATTAACTAACTTCTATCCTTTTCCTGATAGCAAGGAGTGCTCTAGAGCAGTGGCTCTCAAATCTTACTATGTAAGTCTTGTTATTAAGAAAATACAGGTGGCAGGGTCTTGGCCCCAGAGCCTTTGATTTAGTGGGTCTGGAGTGGGGCCCAGGGAATTTGTATTTCTAACAAGCTATTAGGTAATTATGATGCCCCTGGTTAAGGGATGACACTTTGAGAATCTCTGCTCTAGGATTGGATCAAACATCTCAACTTCACTTATTTCAGAAGAGCAATTAACTTTGCACCACATGGCATGATAACTGTCTTTCATTTATGCATCAATGCCTGTAAAAACCCTCCCTGGCTACATGGGAGAATAAGGAATAGTTAACTGTTGCACACTAAGAGGATCCTTCGTCATCACCATTTGGTCTTTGTGGGAAGATGCTATTTTGGGATACATCTGCACAATTCTTTGAACTTGACAGCCTCAGATAATTGCCTGGAACAAATAAACGTTTATGTGCTATGTGAAATACTTTATATACACACACAAAATACTTTATTGTAAGAGCAGTCATCACAAACTACATTCTTGTGCATGAGTATTGCTGTCATTGTCTAGAAAAAGGGAACCACATACGCATTCAACAAATCAGCCATCGCTTTCTTCAGTTAGCCTCCCAGAGTCGCATTTTTTTTTAGGAGGCAAGCTCTTGCTCTATCACCCAGGCTGGAATGCAGTGCCATCAGACCATAGTAGCTTACTGAAGCCTTGAACTCCAGGGCTCAAGCAGTACTCCTGTCTCAGCCTCCTGAGTGGCTAGGGCTTTTTTTTTTTCCACTTTAGTAGAGACAGGGTCTCACTATCCAGAGCTATATTTCGATGCCAGCCATGGGAGCATAATAGCAATCAGCTGTAGTCATAGTCACTGCAACATAGATCATTTAAAAAGTATATTGATAACTAAAAAAATAATTAGTAAATAACTCATTTTATGACCTGGAAAGTACAATTTAACATGATTATGCAAAAGGACGAACAGGCTAACCTCTGTTAATGTGCTCTTATACCTTTCCCCCACCTCACTCCTCACTGGATTCTAGCCAGTTCAGCTCAGTGGTCACAGAATTGGGTCTCAGACAAGTGAGGCCTCATTTGTAATAGGGAACTATCAATGTTGTTCGATTAAGTGGCTATCACTAGGGCCCCATTATCAAAATAGCAGCCTCATAGCCTATCATGCCACCATTAAAGCTGATTCTTTTGGAGCTTCAAGATGTACTCATCTTAGAAGTAGTCTCCCCCTTTAGATGTGAATGAATGACTTCTGGGAACTCTCAGCTTGAAGTGGGATATTAGCTCAAAGGCAAACATAACCTGCCTCATAAAGCTAGCACTTCCTGTACAGACAAAGAGTCTTTACACTTCTATCAACTTGTGCCAAAGAATCACCCATTATTAACCACAATTATTTCTAAAAGTCAATACATTTTAAGTTTATTGCAAAAAAGAAAACAAGTCATATGTAATACTAAAAAAAGAAATCTGACATTTTTGCTGATTTTTTTAAACTCTGAATGTACGGGATATTATGAAAAATTCAGCAAGTAAACTAAACAAAAAAATGAGAGGGAACACTATTAACTAGACATAAACAAGGCCAGAAAAGGATAATTGGGATTACAATAATCAACAATGACAACATCAGAGAACTTCCTCCTAAGTTAGATTGTATACAATATTGACGCAGAATCTTTATAAATGTCTATGTAACAGATGCTGCTTAAGAAATATTTAGAGTCCGAACCTGGTGTGCTATTCTACACATATTTTGCTGCATTTACTATCAGCATAAAATACATGATAAAATATTTTACAGCCTCAGTTTTACTGGTATTCATTTTAATTTAGGTTAACTTGAGAAAATTAAAACAAGCAGCTATTTATGTTATGAACATGTTGTATAGAATTTCATGAATGAAATTTTAATTGATAACACATTTTTCATCCAATTCACATCATTTCATATGTTTCACAAATAGAAGTCAACTCATATTCTAATTTACTGAAATAAATATGTCTAGACACTGAAAGATTTTAAGGAAACATACAAAGATAAGTATGGCAGATACACAAACACTCTGAAATTGATTCTATTCTCTCAGATTTCAGTTATTTATAGGAGCTCATTTTCAGGCTGAAGAGTGGGATCTGGTAGCAGTCAGGGACTTGTCATTTTAAAACATAATTTCTACCACAAATAAAAGCCCTTTTTATCCATTTCAAAATTTGTTCTAGTGAATTCAAATCAACTTAGAGAGCCATGGGTATTGTTTCCACAATTCACATAACCTTATAAAACATGACTCCTTCAATGTGGTTCATGAATGGCCTCTCACTTGTGGTTCTGAGAGAAGTCATAATAATCAGAAGCAAAGAAGGTGTTTTGTTCCATCTCAAAGTTGAGGCTCACATGGCTAAACACCTTACTTCTCACTTTGGAGATTTTCTTTTTCTCCAGACAGCATACTGGCTCTTTCCATAAAATCTGGGAGCTCCGCAGGGCGCGGTGGCTCAAGCTTGTAATCCCAGCACTTTGGGAGGCCGAGACGGGCGGATCACGAGGTCAGGAGATCGAGACCATCCTGGCTAACACGGTGAAACTCCGTCTCTACTAAAAAATACAAAAAACTAGCCGTGCGAGGTGGCAGGCGCCTGTAGTCCCAGCTACTCGGGAGGCTGAGGCAGGAGAATGGCGTGAACCCGGGAGGCGGAGCTTGCAGTGAGCTGAGATCTGGCCAGTGCACTCCAGCCTGGGTGACAGAGCAAGACTCTGTCTCAAAAATAAAAAAAATAAAAAAAAATTGAAAAAATCTGGAAGCTCTATCTCTCCAGCTCTGTGTCCTTCCTTATCTGCACTTGGGGTTGGGTGGGGACCAGGGCTGAAGGTGGTATATGTGTAAATGGTCTACTCCAGATTGCTGAAGAGAGTTGCTCAACTTACAGAATTTTTGCAAACTGGCTCTTAAAGACAGCCATTTCAAAATTTGAATTATAAAAACATAAAAGTAAATGAATCATACACTAAAAAGTACATGAATTATATAGTATACATTATTTACTAAAAGTAAACTGAATTATATATTCATCATATAAACTCAATTATATACTAAAGATAACAAACCCATAAAACATTACTTTCTACTTGGTTTTCTTCATTTTCCTATTGCCTATGCATTAAGTTCCAGGGTACCATTACAGCTTTTGAAGCTGAAGTAAGACTGTTTTCTCTAAGTTGGGTGACTATTGGTGATTTCTTTCTTACACAGCATTTATTCCTTTCTTCTGATTTTTTAGGGGTGTCGTCTTTACCTTCCATCACATAATATATTTAAGACAATTTTTCTTAGCTTTAAATGAGTTGATAAGAGGAACAAGAAGAAAACCAAGGACTCCATTTTCAGGATGAAAAGTAGTTTTTGTCTTTCTCTTCCAAACGCTAGCAGTAGAAGCATTTGAGTTCTGCAGAAATTACTGAAGTGGTTCAAGTGTGGGCAGTCAGGACACTCAGTCCACCATACTCAACCCCAACTCAACCTCAACTCTCAGTATGGCAGAGAGGTGGAGAACTCAGAGCTATAAGTTTCGGGAATTCTCAAAACCTCAGACCAAATGCACCTCTGTTTTACCACCTGTTAAAGTATATTCTCGTCTGCCTCACTGCACATGAGTATACAACACTGCAGATTGTGTTTAACTTCATTTGAAAATAAATTTAATGCATTTTGTATCCAACATTTCTACTAGGAAATAGTATTAGTCTATCCCCAAACTAAAAGTCATTGCAAAAATGTATTTCACTCAAGAAAAATAATGATAATTCTTCAAACACCTTTAGATGTCTTTCAACAATCACACCCAATGGGTAAAATTTAGAGTTCAACATTTAGCTTGCATTTCTTCCTAACCAAACATCTCAAGTTCAAAACATAAAGCAGATTGTTTTGCGCATTTGTTATCATTACCACATCAATGGTCACCTACACTTCCTGAGCTCCAAATAGAGCTCTCAGAGAAGCATTGTATATTTGTCAATATCCTGGAGTTTCAAAACTCCCAAGTGTTGCCACCATTTGACCTGAAATTTCCTCTCTTCTCAGATTCCTGCTTCTAAACACAAAACAAACAAACCTTTACTTAACTTAGCTCATGTGTGAACTTCTAGGGTCATTTGTTTCATATCCAGAAAGACTTTAAGTCTCTTTGCTAAATTTTGATTTACCTAAGGCCGGTAGCCTGAATTCAACTTTAGCAGTCCCAGGGCTCAGTAGATTTGCCCTGTAGATTCTGTAATTGGATATTTATGTTCCATGCATTTCTTCTTTCAGAGCATAACAGAAGTATAGGGATAACACCTTAGTTGAATGTTGTCCCTAAAATAGCTTCTCATTTGTAGCACTCATAGGAATCTGAAATTATTCACGTTCAGCTGACATTTCCATTAGGTGGGATGCTGCCTGCTAATTCACATTTGCCTGGGATTGGTTCTCAGAGTTCAGATTTAATTTTGATAACATAAACTCTATCCTTTAATAAATAATAAGCAGTAAAAATTAAAACTATTGTTATTGGGCATTTTGAATGAAAAAAATCAGTATGATATATTAGGTTCAAGAGTTCCTCAATATCTTAACCTATATTGCCTTTGGAAAGAAGCAATCCTTAGATAAAAAATAAAATACTTTAAAATTTCTCTCCTTTTCATTAGCGCATAAGACTGGATGGGTATTGTCACTCTTGCCACTGACTCAGTGACATGTCAGAAATAATGAAGTCTTAAATATATTGCTCAAAATTTCAGCTGCCTATATATAGCATAAAATTAATTGCATTTAGAAAATAAAGTTCTGTTCCCATAGCAATTTTCAAGTAGATCTTAAATGTTCTCTACACAGAAAGATTAGTATGTGAGGTAATAGATACTATAATTAGTTTGATTTAATCATTTCACAGTGTATAAAAGTATCAAAGCAACATGTATGTCATAAATATATAGACTTAAAAATTTTTCAATTATACCTTAATAAAGCTGAAAAAAATAAATCAACTTAAAATTTTAAAATTAAAAAAAAGTCAAAGTTTTGCCTACTATCACATTTGAATAACCTGTGCATTACTTTATTTAGGTAAGTGATCAACATTTTATTCATTCAACAAATATAAACAGAAGCCAACATGTGACAGATATTGTGAAATATATCAAGTAGGATCAGAAGCTACAAAGGAAACTTGTATTCATTGCACCTGTTTATCTCAAATAGAGCTCTCTAATTTAATTCCATTTCACTAGAACACTACATCAGATCTTCTGAAACTGTGGGTAGTAAACTTCAAGTATAAATTAACTAAAACTTTGACAATATGGATAAATCCCTTTTATTCATGTTTCTTAGGAAAATGACATTTAAAATGGCTTTTAAAATCATCTGAAAGTAGAATTCTGCAAAAAAGAGGAAGACAGTTGAGAGATTTGAGACGAGGAACCATAGTTTTCTGGGCAGTCTAGATAGAGCAAACCACCCTAAGTCTGAGTTTTTGGTTATCTAGCCATCACCATGACTCATTGGGGCACTCCTAGCGGGGCCTCAAAGTCTTCACTCCCTGATTTGGCATAACACTATATGGGCTTCCTTCAGAACTGAAAGAACTACATTGGCTTCTTAGAGACTGTGTGCTTTGTCCCACCTACCTGACTTTTACGTAGAGGCTGTTAAAAAACCTTCAATAACTGGCCCAGTCTCTAAGACCCTTCTAAGAATCCTCATGCCCAGTTCTTTCTTTTTTTTTTTTTTTTCTTTTTTTTTCAGATGGAGTCTTGCTCTGTCGCCCAGGCTGGAGTGCAGTGGCACAATCTCAGCTCGCTGCAACCTCTGCCTCTTGGATTCAAGTGATTCTCCTGCCTCGGTCACCTGAGTAGCTGGGACTACAGGCATGCGGCACCACGCCCAGCTAATTTTTGCATTTTTAGTAGAGTCAGGGTCTCACCATGTTGGCCAGGCTGGTTTCGAACTCCTGGCCTCAGATGATCTGCCTGCCTCTACCTTCCAAAGTGCTGGGATTACAGGCGTGAGCCACCACACACGGCCTCATGCTCAATTTTTTCTTAAATTAATCCAAGAAAAACATCTTGATCCAGAGTAGACATCCCAGAGTGTCATTAAAAATTAGTGTCATCAGATGATAAAAATAAACAATTTAAGAAGTATTACTTTGCAGTCCCATATTTTATAAATACCAGAAGTTGATATAGTGTCTACAAATGAATTACACCTGCGATAAAGGGCCAAGTGTGATGTGATAACACAGAGTAAACTCAAATTTTTCTATTGAAGAATCTCTGATTTTAAAAAGGGCAAACATTTCAATACAAATTCCTATAAAAAATACTAACAAAGAATCCTGTATAGTTAAGTGTGGAGACATTTGGAAGAGAAAACAGGAGTACTGCAGCAATCTAAAAAACCTGATGATATACTTCAGAGATTACACAATATTTTCCAATTCAAAATAGTCAGCCTATTTTGTTGGGGTATTTATTGGGACAAGTTTCAATAGCCCTGTCTTCAGAAACACTAAAATTATAAGCATTATATTCCAATTATAAAAATATTACGGTGTTACTAATATGTTATTAGTAACATAGGTCCACTAATACCCTTGAAACTGCCTGGAATTTATAAAAAAAATACTTGATTAATCCATGGACTCAAGCATTCAGAGTTTCATGATTTAAATCATAGGTATTATCATGTTTCCGGTAAAATAAAACACCCATACTCACTCTGTTGGTTGATGTATATCTGTGATTGTTTCACACCTCATTTGACAGAAACATTATGAGGTCTGAGTTGGTATTTGTGGAAAACTCTGTATATTTTTCTCATGGCAAAGAGCCAACAATAATTTTACTTGTCTACCACATTTTATGTAGTGGTGTCTTTGAAAAACACTTACCAAAATAACCTCAATGGAAGTCTAATCTTAGATGACTAACAATGAACAGATACTGTGAACAAAATGTGAGAGAGGTAGAAAGACTAAAAATACTAAGATAATTTAATATGGGGTAAGAATTAGGGACGAAGTTGAGATTATGGGGAATTGTAAAAATAGTAAAATTCTGTAGAAATGACAGGTTTGACGTCAGGGGCAGAAAAGGACCAGGAAAACAAAAGTAATTGAATTTTAACAAAATTCTGGCCAAATGTCATCAGCAAAATATAGCATATTAATAAAATGGGAAAATGCAAGGCAAAGCTGGCAGGAAAACAGATGGGTCAACTTTGGAAAGAAAGGATCTTACAATGAAGACATTTCGTGCCTTCACAAGGCAACTTGTATAGGAGTTCCAAAAGGACAGTATCCAAATATCCATCTCAGGTGGAGTGAATTCTTGTTGGGTCTTCAAAGAAGGATCTTGTCTAGAGTTCCTGACATAGACAGACCTCATGAGATACTCTTCATGAAACTCCTTTGATTTTTGTGTCTCCAAGCTTGACTGACTTACTCAAAGCATTTATTCTCTTTCTTCACTGAGTCTATTTTCATTTGCTTCGTCCTTCTATCTGAAAGAGCTGGCCTTCTCCAGATTATATGCCGTGAACATCAATCTAAGAAAGTGGCTTTTATGAGGTTTGGTACTTAAGAATTTCATAGTTAGTCCTATGATAGAATTTTATAAACACATTGAAAGAATAATTTTGATTTTAAATAGATACATGAAGTGATTTATCCACTGTCCATTTGGCTTAAAGGAATTCAAGTTTTCTGAAGTGAGGATTTGGTCGTTTGGACTGTAGTTGACCCTTCTAAATGCACTTCCTTTATAGCTAACCCAACATAATGAGGTCACATAATCTCTCCAGATCTAATAAAAAGTAATTTCGTATTTTTTACTTTCAAGTCAGACTAAAACATGTTACAGAAATTTTCTCAGAAGGGTTTCCTTACAATTGAAAGATTGACTAATTAGATATCCTCTACTTTATATTAACTATACATACATTTTCCTGAAAAAGAAATGATCACTCATTAAAATCCTGGTTATTCTTCCTCATTGTTCTCTACCTCTCTGGTTCCTTAATCTTAGGTCCTTTTTCTGCCTTCCCTGTAGATGGAATTTTAAAAGGATGCATTCTCAGCCTTTGCAGTTAACTTCGCTGTGGGAAATCTCAATTTTGGCCATGGCTTTATCTAATACTTATTTGCTCATGACTCTAATAGTTACATCCAGCCAAGTTATTCCATCAGAACACCAGAGCCACATATCCAACTGCTAACTAGACAGCTTTCATGTGGATATCTTACTGGCATGTCAAACTTGAAATGCTCTGAAATGAATTCCCTATCTTCTCCAAACCTATTTCTGTATTCCTGTCTCAAAGAATGTCTAATCAGGCATCATAATCTCACATTTGAGAATTACGATTGCCACTAGTGAGTATCCTGCTTCCCATCTTGAACTGTTTTGACTGTAATTCATATTCCATGTGGCTTCTCTTCATTTACTCAAGAAATACTAAAAGAACACCAGCTATGTGCTGGGCAATATTTTAGTCATTGTGGATGCCTCCTTGAGTAATAACAACAAAAAGCCCCTTCTCTGATGAAATGTGTATTTTAAGATGGTAGACAATAAAATACTTAAGGAACACGTCACATTCTGATAAGTCCTGTGAAAAATAATAAAGAGAGTGTAGTAGTTTGTACCACAGACTATTTGGCTTAAACAATAGAAAGTTATTTTCTCACAGTTCTGGACCCTCTAAGATCAGGATGCCAGCAAGGCTAGTTCTTGCTAAGGCCTTTCTCCTTGGCCTGCAGATAACTGCCTTCTTGCTGCGTTCCCACAGGCCCTTTTTCTGCACACATCCCCTTCCTGGTGTCTCTCTTCTGAAAAGGACACAAGTCCTAATCGATTAGAGGGTCACTCCTATGACCTCATTTAAACTTAATTGCTTCTTTAAATAAAGGTTCTGTCCCCAAATGAAGTCAAATCAAAATGTAAATTTTAGGGGGATGCACTTCAGTCTGCAATAGAAGGATATATAGCAGGTGAGTCTGCTTCTCAAAATCCTTTAATTACTCCTCATTGCCTTCCAGAAAAAATTAAATCTTCTTTCCTTGGCATACAACATGAGAAGACCTATTCAGCTTCTTCCCTGGGTGGCACAGCTTGAGCTATATTAAATAAATTCTGTCAACGTGCTGTTTTCAATGCCTGAAATCTCTTCTTGCTCTTACCTTTCTAGAAAAGTATTTCCATACTCCATATCTAAGAGGAATCCTCTGTAAAAGCTCTTTCTTCTAGGCAGTATTAGATGTTCAAATGTCCAATAGCTCTTGTTATATACCCTTATTATAATACTAAGGAATTCATATTTATATGCTCACTTAAATGTCTATCTCTTCACTAAACTTTCATTTATCTGAAGGTAGGAATGATGCTACTTTTTATTCATAGCAATTAGTATGTTAGTGCAGACAATTAATATTCAATTTAATTATTAAATCATATTAAGATCAGTCTTAATATACTACAATCATATGACTTAATTAAGCATTACAGACTTGTAATAGAAATCCCAACCTATGTTTCAAAAAGCTGATTCTTTTAAAATTACATAGCAATCTTGTTCCTTAAACTTACAGTACCATATCATCAATGGTTCTCATAATCCTCATTTGTATAGCATGCTCCCAGTTTACTTATAGAGACAGCATACTCATAAAATTGAAATTGTCATCTAATTATCATGTCATTGTTTAAAAATTCAAAATGGTCTTTTATATAAGAATGTACTGGCATCTATATTTCCCCATTCAAAGATAAATTATATTTTTAAAAGAATTTTAGAAATTATATTTCTGTTATAAAAGAGAGACTGCCTTTTATAAACTCATAAGCTAAACACTTATTTTAAGAGTTAGAAGTAGAGTAGCATAATTAATAATCTTAACATGGGACTAAGTCTTAGAAAGGTTACATTTTTAGGGTTAGCAAATGGTGATCAAAGAGAAGGCAGGAATGGATACAGTTAGATGGCATAATTTCAACCAACAGATTCAATGAGTCCAGTCTACTATAAGATCTCCTATAAACGTAGTAAAGCAGACATTCACAAGCTACAACCTGCAAGCCAAATCTAGTTCATTACCTGTTTTTATACATAAAGTTTTATTAGAACATACTGTGCTCATTTGTTTATTATTGTAAACTGTTTCTGCAGTGCAATGGCAGAGTTGAGTAGTTGCAATAAAGGTCATATTACCTGAAAAAGCAAACATATTTACTATCTGGCCCTTTACAGGAAATGTTTGCTGAGCCCTGGAGTAGAGAATAGTCACTCCAAATGTTTTATAAAGACTGAGACCAATTAGCCAAGTTTCTAACATTACTAAGCAGAAAAGAAGTTTATTAACAGCTACTGAGTAGCTTACAGACCCATCAGGAGAGTTAGAGAACTGATATGAGCTACTCACACCAGGAACAATGTGTAAAGTTAGGTTATGGAACTGGCCCAGTGAGAATACCACTGCTAAATATTAAATGCTGTGGCTTGTACCTCCAATACCATTAACACTGGTTGCTGGACCCCACCCTTAACATCATTCCTTCTGTCCCAGGATTCAGTCCATCCATGGCTACTGCTGTTGTCAGTGAGTCTCTGAGGCAGGACTGAGGAAATTTAGTTCATTTGCTTGTACATCAGCTGCAGAGACTCCCTGAGCAATAGTATCTAGCACTTTCCACTCCTGCCTTCCATGAAGATCATAAGATGGGGCATTCCACGAAGAGGGAATTCAAATATTAGATGGCCTAAACTGACAACTTTAACTATAATACTCACTTGAAACCAACTGGAAATACTATAGCATTGAGTCCATTAGTAAACATTTATCATTGAATGGTGTTACATAAAACAAATTAGAATTATTTTAAAAATCAGTAACGACTCAAAAGATTTAGAAGAGCCAGACAGGTAAAATAGCGTAATGAGATAGAATAGGTTAAAAATTAAAATTGAGAGTGCTGGTGACACTGGCAAACAGGAGACCATAAGACCAGATTAAGGACAACTAGTGGCCATTATTGTTTTTTAAAAACGTATATAAATGTAAAGGCTACATGTGCAATTTTTGCTACATGGATGTATTTTGCAGAGGTGAAGTCTAGGCTTTTAGTGGTATCCATCACCCAAATAATGTATGTTGTATCCCTTAAGTAATTTCTCATCATCCACCCCACTTCCACCCTCCCACCCTTCTGAGTCTCTAATATATATCAGTTCATACTCAATGTCCACATGTACACATTATGTAGCTCCCACTTATGAGTGAGAACATGCAGTATTTGTCTGTCTCTTTCTGAGTTGTTTCACTTAAAAGCCTCCAGTTACATCCATGTTGCTACAAGACATGACTTCATCCCTTTTTACGGTTGAATAATATTCCACTTTTTTGTATATAAACCACATTTTCTTTATCCAATCATCTGTCAAAGGACAATTAGATTGATTCTATATCTTTGCCATTGTGAATAGAGTTGTGATAAATATACAGGTGCAGGTATCTTTTTTATATGCTGATTTCTTTTCTTTCATGTATACACTTAGTAGTGGGATTGTTGGATCAACTGGTAGCTCTATTTTTAGTTATTTGAGTAATCTCCATAATGTTTTCCATAGAGGCTGTACTAATTTAAACCCCCACCAACAATGTGAAAGCATTCTTTTTTCTCCACATCCTCACCAACATCCGTTATTTTTTCATCTTTTAAATAATAGCCATTCTGACTGGTGTAAGATGATATCTCATTGTGATTTTAACTTGCATCTCTCTGATGATTAGTGATAATAAGCATTTTTTATATGCTTATTGGCCATTTGTATTTCTTCTTTTGAAAAAATGTTTATTCATCTATCCATGTTCTTTGCCCACTTTTTAATGAGATTGTTTGTTGTTGAGTTTTTTGAGTTCCTTGTATCTGAATATCAGTCCTTTGTCAGATTCAAAGTTTGTAAGTATTTTATCCCATACTGTAGGTTGCCTGTTCACTCTGTTGATTATTTCTTTTCATGTCCAGAGGTTTTTTGGCTTAATTAATTCCCATTTGTCTATTTTTTTTAATTTCACTTGTGCTTTGGAGGTCTTAGTCATAAATTCCTTGCTTAGAACAATGTCTGGAAGAGTTTCCCCTAGGTTTTCTTCTAGTATTATTGTAATTTCAGGTGTTACATTTAAGTAATCGATCTTGAGTTGATTTTTGTGTATGGTGAGAGATAGGGGTCCAGTTTTTATTCCTTGCATGTGGCAATTCAGTTTTCCCAGCACCATTTATTGAAAAGGGTGATCTTTCCCCAGTGTATAAATTATTTTGTACAATATTGCTATGTAATTTCTTCTGAGAGAATCAAGTCTTTGAAACACAGAATTCGAAATGTAAGTCTGTAATGTGTAATAACTAAATCACATAATTTGTGGAGGCTTATGAATTTGAATTTTTATTAATATGTCTACACTGATACACTATTAAATAGAAGGATTATAAACATCAGCCAACATGACTTATTGTGATTGTTTGCATTCATTCATTTATGCCCCTGAACTAGGAAGACCTACACTGAATGGACCCCTATGGACCTGGATTCTCTCAGGAAGAAATAAAAATATAACTAGAATGTAGGCTTATTGAAAATCTATTAAGTTGGCTATGAGTTTGCATACTGTATTCTCTAGCCATAAAATTGAAACCAAAATTATAAAAATTAAAAGATCAATATAATGCAGATATTTCCATAATCTAATATTTGATATTCTCAAGTGCAGCTCTTCTGTGTTTCCTTGTCTATGAAGCCAATGGATAAGAAGCTAATAAATCCTTGCTATATCCTATGGTCTCCGTCTGATGATAATATACAGATAATTCAACTATGAACTTAAAAGCAGGCTAATAATAAACAAATGCCTCAATTCCATAACATAAATTTACTAAGTAGTTTGAGAAAAATCACAACCATCTGAAATCCAACATAAACAATAAAATCAATGGTAGAAGAAACATGCAAAACTAAAAAAATCAACTGAAAAGTTAGAGGGCTCATACCTATCACAGTTACCATGAATAAGGTTAGGTGAAGTTTACGTAGATTTAAAATGTTTCAGAATTCATTTAAAATAAATTTTGGCAACGCCTAACTCCACATGCAGTTTTTAAAAAATAAATTTGTCTTTTCCAGACTTTTTTCTGAAATTCATCTAAATTTATAAAGAGTTATTTCTATTCTGCAGTAAGGTTCTATTTGGAGCTTTGGTCTTTTGTTTTGTTTTGGTTCACAAATTATTGGAGAAAAATGTGATATAAAATATGGAAAATATTCTAGGTTGGAATGATAGCAATAAAACAGAAAAAAATTCGAAAAATCATTATACCGTGTTAGTTAATGGAATCTCCAAGATAAACCTTGGTCCATTAATAATAAAGTGTATTTATTTTTATATTTTGGAAACTAACATTTAAAGCTTATGTTTACCTGAGTAGCATAGGAGATATTAGAACTTTTTCTTCATTGCTTTCAAAACCAAACAGAAATCTTGTCTTGGGAACTTGTAGCCTTAACTATCTGGCATTAGGTATAGTCTACCTAATGAACATCTCTCACTGTTATAACCATTCCCAAGCCAAGTATACTTGAAAGTGTACACTGAGACCTGAGACCTGAATGAGATGTCATGTTTAGGATCTTAAAGGGCCCATGGCATGAGGCTTAAATGTCTCACCCTATTCCTCTATAATAGCACATGTAGAATGCTTTGACAGCTCCATAGAGAAGCAATTATGTACCAAGTTCTCTGCTGATTATTGACCAACAAAGTGTCTTCTTGTTGTGTATCTCTCATCTCTCTGTTTTCTTCCTATTGATCCCGTACATTTTTTAGTTATTACCTTTTATTACACTCGACATGTTTTGATTCTTATAATTAAGACAGTTTCAAAGTATTCACAACATTTAAAAGGAGATTACAGCTTTATAAATAAAGCTCCAGCTTTATTTATAATGATATAAAATTAGAAATAAAAGAAATCTGTCAGTAGGGGACATTTACTAGGTAAATTAGAGAACATCAATACAGTAATATACTAAGTAGTTACCTCAGTGATATAACTTTAGATGTGTGGACTTAAAAGGTGTACCTAATATATTACATTAAAAAAACTTGCACATCAATGTGTTTTACATGCCTCTTCCCTTTTTTAAAAGATATATACATTTGCGTGTGTATGTTTGCATAAGCACAGAGAAAAAATATTAGAATTGAAGAGGACAAAGAGACTTTTACTTCAGAGCCCACATAAATTTTAAAGGGTTATGAGTGATTTATACTTTTTATTACGTTTGTTTTTCTCTATTTTTCAAGTCAAACACCCATTAATTAAATGGTTGTATGCAAATAACTTTGCCAACCACTGTAAAACTCAACATCTACTGGGGAGTTTTAAATCTCTGCCTCAGGACCCCTTTGACCCAAATCAAAAGAAAATATGTTTCCTGTTCAGTTTTCATTTCAATATATGAGGCCTTGTGATTAAAAATAACAAACCTCCTATAAAACCATTGACTTACCCTGCCATCCCACATCACTAGATGATGTTTTATTCATTCTTGTTCAGATCTATGGTTTTTAAAAAAATTTGAATGCATTTTTTTCTCTTCAATTTCTTTGGATTTTTAAAACTATTTTTCTACATAAAAGTAAGAGTAGTAAATTGACGTGTTCTTCTACCTTAAGGATACCACACTGTTATGAGAGGGTATGGAAGGAATGACCTCAAATGTTCTTCCAGTGTTCACATATTAGTAAGAGACTGTGCTCTTTACATTTTATTTTGCTAGTAATGTTAACAGGTTAATGTTATATAACATGTATTGGTTACGTACTTTCAAGGATAATACTTTTGAATACTGCCTTGCCCTAGAAAAGAAAATGTTTCAGAAAATTGACTCTTCTTTCATTCATTCTCAAATCTATTTTTTTGAGGACCTATTGTGTTTTTAGCATCCACATTATGTATTGCAGACCACCTCTTTTGCATAGTAGTGGCACAAAATCATCTGTCATACTAAGAATTTCAGCAATTGGGGTGAAAAATGTGGTAACTTTAGTTAATATTAAATATCCATTTTGTTACTGCCTGGTCCTGTTGTAACCCTATTTTTGGGCAATACTAATAGTGTTGCCCAAAGTGTGTAAGTGTGTACCTGTGGGGCAATACTTCCTATAGGTAATATTCAATGGCTATAAAATGGGGATAATAATATGATGTGATATTTAATAAGCAGACTCAACCAACAGAGTGCTGTTGGCCCTCCTTATCTGTGGGCGTCACCTCTGTGAATTTAACCAATCTTGGGAGGAAAATATTGGGTAAAAAGTGGGTGGTTATGTCTGCACTAAACTTGCACAGAATTTTTTTTCTCGTCATTATTCCCTAAACATTACAATATAGCAACTATTTACATAGCATTTACATTGTGTTAAGTACTATAAGAAACCTAGAGAGGATTTAAAGTATAAGGGAGGATGTGTGTAGGTTATATGCAAATACTGCATCATTTTATATATGGAACCTGAGCATCCATGAATGTTGGTATCTGCAGGGCTCCTGGAACCAATCCCCTGTGGATACTGATGGATGCCTGTAGGTGAGGTGTTGGTGAGGATGTGGAGAAATTGGAACTCTCACACACTGCCAGTGAGAATGTAAAATGGTACAGCCACTGTGATATATATAATTTTCATTTTATGTAACAATTTTGAGCATCTGTGGATTTCAGGATCTAAGGGAGTCCTGGAACCAATCCCCTGTAGATAATGAAAGTGACTATATAGTTGTTACGTTAGTTGTAATTTAGTTTAGTTTTAATCATCTAGACCTGGCTACAATGACCACTCCTAACACAATGAGAATAATTTATATTCCATAAGAATGATTTGTGCAAGACAAAATGTCTAACGGCCTTCTCCTCTCTACTGAAATACATACCTCAAACCAATTTCAGAAAATTTTATAAAAATATTTGTTAGGGCAATGCCAATCACTTTGAGAACCACTTTCTTCTTTTCAATTAGAAATAATAGTAACTCCTCATGACAAGAGCAGCTACAAATGATATATACCACAGAGGACACTGCAATTCATAACAGTGTTTCTTTTCTAATAAATGGCCTCATTGAAGAAAGTGAAGTAAATCATGCAAAGTAAAACTGTCTCTTTAAAAGGTGATCAATTAGCTCTCCCACAAATCACTCCTTGACTGTAATTTATAACGCTGTTTAAGTCATTGGTGTTGTTTATCTTCACTCTTTTCTGGCTCTTTTACCATTTATTTCTGGTTCTCTCACTTTGGGCACAGGGTAATCCATACTTCCCCACGTTCTTTGAAGTTAGGCATGGCCAAGAGAATTGCTTTGGCCAATGAAATCTAAGCAGAAGTTAAGAGCCCAGTTGAGATTTGCCACACCCTCCTCCCCACTCTTGCAGTACAGTTATATCAGGATGAAGCCTTTGTCATCCTGGGTCACTGAGTAACTAAGATGAGTGGAATCCCTCACTGACCGACGCTGGATGGGTAATGTGCATGAGAACCAAACTTTTTGTTGTGTTAATCCACTAAAATTTGTTTGGTTTTTCTTACAACAGCTTAGTCTAATCCATTCTAACACAACACCTAGATAGAGCATCCTCCTTTCAATTCTAGCACCTATTTCTCCTTTTCTTTTATTCTAATTACTTTTCATTAATAACATCTGCTAGGTCACATCCATGAAGACATAATATCCTTTGTGAATTTATGAATTTAAAGAATCATCAGGATACAGCCAACTCCAGTATTATCTTCTAGGAGAATGAGAATGACAGAGCACAAAACATATTTAAAAACTCTTCACTAGATGAAGTATTGTACCCTGAAGAAAATAGATACAATATACTTTCATTTCATTCTCTTCTAAAATACTTTGCAAACAATGTCCTATCATCCTATCTCATTCAATTTATGTGCATGAATACATTCCTGGCAAAATTCAACTCTTGTAATTCTTAAAAAGTTTACCTCTGGGCAAAACATATAACAAACCAGAAGAATAAATCCTAGATTTTAAAAATGTCATTTATATCTTCAGTATTTGCAAAGCAATTACTAACTTCCCCTAGACTTAAGACAGCTAGAGTCTAATGTTGATTAAACTTGGGAAAATATTTTGCTGTAAGCTTAGAGAAAGTAATAAAACATTGTAGGAGAATACCCAACATAGCCACAGTCTACTCTGTTAGTTAACATTTTAAAGACCTAAGAAAAAGCTTAGATGGAGCCAAAAACCTGTATAATATCCTATGTTACCTCACAATTTGTCTTTCACCAAATGACTTCCCAAATACTGTGAAGTAAAATTAAGTTTTGAACTTTTCTGAATCCTTTCAGTGTTTCATGTATGAAAATGTTTATTATTCATAAGCCCCCTTTAGGAATTTAATTAATTCCAATAAAAATATATGCTTTGATCCTAATGACTGCATCTTCACCTAGTAAGTCACAGAATCCTCTACATGCTACATGATTTGAAAATACTATGTAATTTACACACTATGTAATTTGAAAATATAAGAAACAATATTTCCCTAGAAATAAATTTCCTGAAGTTGTATTCATGTTTCCTCAAGTCTTCTCTTACCTTCTTTTGACATTTTGAAACCTAACCACTGATAGATTCATTTCTAAGACTAGAAGACACATTTGAATCCAATGATTGGATGACTGGGAGCAGTGTTGGCAGGAATTAAAATGTTTTTCTTTAACTGTATTAAAACTTGTTTCTGGGCAACATGGACTTCTCTACTTGCAATTTTGAGTTTCTTATTGTTCAAGTAAGTAAATACTGTAGTATGTTCTTCTTGCAGCCTGATTTATAAAATCAGATAGAATAATGCAATAGAAAAAATCCAAAACAGATTAATTAATTAAGATTATGAATGCCAGGCAAAGTTTTTCTCAACTTGTGTGCTTAATATAATTCCTTGTATGTTAAGAGGGTAAAAGTCTATTTATTTGACTTGCTAAAAAGTGAAGAGGGGAGGCATGTGTGAGTCCTGGAAAACTTCGAAAACATTAGGTTCCTGATCTCCACTTTTTACCTACATGAGAAATTAAGGTCACAGGAAGGTCATCTGAGAAATCGACAAAGGCCCGTAAGAAAGATGGAACTGATATGTTCAAGTTGTTATTAACTGTTAATCGATCTAATTACTCAAAAGTCTGTGTAAGGCATGTAGATTTCTAACTACATGATAAAAACATAATTTGATGGCAACTGCTGAGACCAGCTTGGTCGTGGAGACCCTAACCCGGCAGCACTAGAGCAATTAAAGACACACACAGAAATATAGAGTGTGGAGTGGGAAATCAGGGGTCTCACAGCCTTCAGAGCTGAGAGCCTCAAACAGAGATTTATCCACATATTTATTGACAGCAAGCCAGTGACAAACATTGTTTCTATAGATTATAGATTAACTAAAAGTATTTCTTATGGGAAACAAAGGGATGGGCTGAAAAAAAGGGATGGGTCTGGCTAGTTATCTGCAGCAGGAACATGTCCTTATGGCACAGATCACTCATGCTATTGTTTGAGGTTTAAGAATGCCTTAAGTGGTTTTCTGCCTTGGGTGGGCCAGGTGTTCCTTACCCTCATTCTGATAAACCCATAACCTTCAGCATGGGCCTCATGGCCATTATGAACATGTCACAGTGCTGCAGAGATTTTGTTTATGGCCAGTTTTGGAGCCAGTTTATGGCCAGATTTGGGGCCTGTTCCCAACATGTCCCTCTTCTTTGTTTTGCGAAGTGATAGAAGCAAAGGCAGCTTTGTCATGGTGAGCTACTTCTCACAGGAGTCAGGATCCGCATCTGCAGACTATACAAAGACAAACAACACAGATTAAAAGCACAATCATCATTGAAATCACAGAGCCTCCAAGTGTTTTTGTCCATTTTAATGGGTTACTAGCTGCTAATCTGTCTGTAGTTCCTTCAAGCACTCCAGTTCCTGGTATTAAAGTCAAGTGTGCCTGGGATGCTTTAAATATTTGTTCTTTTAATTTTGCAATGTCCAAAGACAAGTTTGTAGAGTGTCCTTCTAGATGCTTTTTTATTCTTTCCTAAATTTTGGTCTTATTAAGAGCTATTAATAACCTCTATATATTTAGCTCCCAGAGTGGGCCATATCATTTGAGGTTGAGGTGCCACTATACCACCGTGGTTCCATATAATAGGAACTCTTGCCGTACTTCTTACAATTTCTACCATATGACCATTTTGTTCAGAGCAGCTGAACATAGTGTGGCCATGGCACACAGACTGAGAGGTGCAATTCCAGCTAAACATCCCCTCAGGGGACCAATTAATAATGATTCCATAGGAATCGTTGTGCAACACCTCTGCCTGTTCTGCAATGCAAGCTTCCCAATAAAGTATGCTCATTTTTTCTGGCCAGGTTCAATTTTGTTTACAAATAGATTTTTGAGGGTGGTATGCCTCAATTATAGGAGTAGATTAGTTATGGTAAATACTGAGATCAGAAAGCATGTGTAACTGTGTCATAGAGTGATTACGTCCAGGCATTATTGCCAGCCAAGATTGATAAATATGCCCAATAAGTATAATTGTTCTCTGTGTCAGCCCTTGTTGAAAGAATACTCATGACAATGATGATCACCGCTACCATAGCTACCATCAAATTACTCATTGTGGCTGGTTGTCCCGCTTTCCTCAGGTTTTCTTCTGCCATCTGTGACAGCTTCTTGATCTCTCCCCGGGTGGACGGCTGTGTTCGACAAGTGTTGCTTGTGACAGTTGAGGTCCTCCTCAGCATAAGTCTTGACATGGCTGCAACTGGGGGGTCCTCAGGATCCTCCCAGAATCTCTTCCTCAGCATCTGGCTCATGATAAGGTTTCAGGTGTCTTGATAGTATCCAAATCAACTGTTGATTGTCCTGGAGAAACACAAGCATAACCTCTACCCCAAGTTATTATTTTACCTATTTCTCAATTTTTTGTTATCAGATCTCTCCACCAAACCAGTTTCTCTGCTTCTGTCTTTGTGACTGGTTTCTGTAGATGCTGTTCAGCTGCTGATAACATCTGGCCTTTAGGCAGGCTCAAAAATGTAAAGTTAATAATGCTAGATTCAGTTGCATATGGGGTGTCCCATAGTTCCTCTTTCTCCCCTTTCTTTGTTTTTGCAACTGCTGTTTCAGGGAGAGATTCATCCTTTCCACTATAGTTGTCCTTGAGAATTATATGGGATATGAGTAATGTGTTTAATATTCCATATAGAGAAAAATGTAGCTAGAGCTTGGCTAGTATAGCCTGGAACATTGTCCATTTTGATGGAAACTGGAATGCCCATCGTGACAAAATACTGCAAAAGGTGATGTTTAGCACAGGCAGAAGACTCTCCTGATTGGCATGTAGCCCAGACAAAGTGAGAAAAGGTGTCCACACATACATGTACATAATTAGTCTCCCAAATGAGGGAACATGTGTGACATCCATTTGCCAAAGGGAATTAGGTTCCAATCCTCGAAGATTAACTCCTCCAGTAAAAGATGAGGAATGTACCATTTGGCAAGTTGGGCATTGCTGGATAATAGCTTTAGCTTCTTTCCAGGTAATGCTGTATCTGCATTTGAGACCAGAGGCATTAACATGGGTTAAATTGTGAAAGTGTGTAACATTAGATATTTCATTAGCAACTAGGCGATCAGCCATTTGATTCCCTGCAGTCAGAGGTCCTGGAAGAGCTGTATGAGCCCTAATGTGAGTGATGAACTGAGCATTTTCAACTAATTGTGTGGAATGAACCACATATGAAGAATCAGAAATCACATTAATAGGCATATTAAAAGCAGTCAATACCTCAATTACAGCTACAAGCTCTGCTTTTTGAGCTGAAGTACAGGGCGCCTGGAAAACTTTACTTTTTCAGTCAGAATAAGAAGTTTTACCATTACTAGACCTATCTGTAAAAACATTATCAGCACCTTCAATTGTTTTAAATTTAGTTATTCTAGGGAGGATCCAATTAGTTAATCTCAAAAATTGAAACAGTTTCTCTTTAGGAAAACGATTATCGAGCATACCCACAAAGTCAGCTAAATGGGTTTGCTAAGTAAGACTATTTATAAAAGGTTGCTATATTTGTGCCTTTGTGAGAGGGACAATAATTTTTCCAGGATCATATCCATGGAAGCTATGTTTAACAATCTGAGTTCTCCCATTACCTATCATAGTAGCGATTGGATCCAAATAAGGAGTTAGAGTCCATGAATTAGTATGTGGAAGAAAAAGCCACTCTACAAGATCTTGCTCTTGAATAGTAACACCAGTAGGTGAATGCTGACTTGGAAAAATTAGCAAATCTAGAGTCTTCTCTGGATCTATTCTATTTATTTGAGCTTTATGGACTTGCTTTCCCATTAGCTGCAGCTTTGCCTCAGCTTCTTTTGTTAATTGCCAAGGGCTAGTGAGACTAGGATCTCCTCTAAGGATAGAAAGTAGATTACTCATGGCATAGGTAGAAATGCCTAGAGCAGGCTGTATCCAATTAATATCCCCTAGTCATTTTTGAAAGTCATTTAATGTTTTCAATTGATCCCTAAGTATGGCTACTTTCTGTGGCACAATGGTAATGTCATTTACTAAGGTCCCCAAGTAGGAGTAAGGAGTAGTAGTCTGAATTTTGTCAGAAGCTATAACTAAAACAGCACGAGAAACTGAATTTTGCAAGTGATCACAACACTGAAGTAATATTTCTCCAGTGGGGTCAGCACAAACTATATCGTGCATATAATGAATAATGTAACACTGAAAATTTTTTTTGAGTAGGTTCAATTGCTTGCCCTAAATATGTCTGGCAAATTGTTGGACTGTTTAACATGCCTTGTGGCAACATTTACCACTGAAAGTGCTTAGCAGGATGCAGGTTGTTTACTGCAGGAATTATAAATGCAAATGCAAACTGTTCACAGTCTTGCTCAGCTAAGGGGGTAGTAAAAAAAAAAAAAAAAAAGTTTTAAATCTAATACTATTAAAGGGCAATTTTTTAGAACCATAGCAGGAGAAGGCAATCCTGGCTGTAATGCTCCCATAGGTTGTATAACTGAATTAATGGCTCTTAAATCAGTCAACATTCTCCATTTACATGAGTTTTTCTTAATTATGAAAACTGGAAAATTCCAAAGGAAAAAATGTTGGAGCTCTGTGTCCATTTTCTAATTGTTCAGTAATGAGTTCCTCTAAAGCCTCCAGTTTCTGTTTATTCAGGGACCATTGTTCTATCCAACTGGCTCATCTTTTGAGCATTTTAAAGGTATAGGTTCTGGAGGCTTAACAATGGCTACCATCAAAAATAATATACTAAACCTTGGTGAGAACGTTGTCTTTCCACTTGAAGCAGTTCCTCCAAACCTTGCAAATTTTTTCCTGGTCCCATACTAGGGACATACCCTATTTCATGCATCATATGTTGACTTTGAGGGCTACATAACTGCTCTGGAATTAGAACTTGTGCTCCCCATTGTTGTAATAAATCTCTTCCTCATAAATTTATAGGTACAGAAGTTATAATTGGTTGAATAGTCTCAGCTTGTCCATCAGGCCCTTCACTATGCAAAATATAACTACTTTGATATACCTCAGGGGCTGTACCAACTCCAACTATGTTAAATTGAGTGGGCTAAATTTGCCACATGGACAGCCAGTGCTGTAGAGAAATGATTGAAATGTCCACTCCTGTATCTACCAAACCTTTAACTTTCTTTCCCTGAAGAGTTATGTCACCCGTAGGACATTTATCAGTAATTTTGTGTGCCGAATTGGTGGGTTCTTGGTCTCGCTGACTTCAAGAATGAAGTCACGGACACATGCACTGAGTGTTACAGTTCTTACAGATGGTGTGTCTGGAGTTCGTTCCTTCAGACATTCAGATGTGTCTGGAGCTTCTTCCTTCTGGTGGGTTCATAGTCTGGCTGACAGGAGTGAAGCTGCAGACCTTCGCGGTAAGCGTTACAGGTCTTAAAGACGGCGCGTCTGGAGTTGTTTGTTCTTCCTGGTGGGTTCGTGGTCTTGCTGGCTTCAGGAGTGAAGCTGCAGACCTTCTTCATGGTGTGTGTTATGGCTCGTAAAGGCGGTATAGACCGAAAGAGTGAGCAACAGCTAGCTTTATTGCAAAGAGCAAAAGAACAAACCTTCTACAGCATGGAAGGGGACCTGAGTGGGTTGCCATTGGCTGGCTCAGGCAGCCTGCTTTTATTTCCTTATCTGGCCCCACCCACATTCTGCTGATTGGTCCATTTTACAGAGAGCTGATTGGTCCATTTTACAGAGAACTAATTGGTCCATTTTACAGAGAGCTGATTGGACCATTTTGACAGGGTGCTGATTGGTGCATTTATAATCCCTGAGCTAGACACACAGTGCTGATTGGTGCATTTATAATCCCCTAGACATAAAAGTTCTCCAAGTCCCCATAGACTCAGGAGCCCAGCTGGCTTTCGCAGTGGATCAGGCACCAGGGCTGTGGGTGGAGCTGCCCCCCAGTCCCAAGCTGCACCTGCACCCCCCAGCCGTCCATGGGACCAGACGCCATGGAGCAGGGAGTGGCACCCGTAGGGGAGGCTCTGGCAGCCCAGGAGCCCACCGAGGAGCAGGCGACCTGGACATGGCAGGCTGTAGGTCCCGAACCCTGCCCTGAGGGAGGCAGCTGAGGCCCGGCAAGAATCCGAGTGCGGTTCATGCGGCCGGCAGTGCCGAGGACCTGGTGCAAACTCCACAACCGCTGGCCTGGGTGCCAAGCCCCCCAACGCCCTGGGCCACCTGTGTTGGCCGGCTGCTCCACGTGTGGGGCCTGCTGTGCTGGCACCCAGTCCCGCTGGAACTTGTGCTCACCCGCAAGCACTAGGCACAGCCCCAGCTCCTGCCCGCACCTCTCCCTCCACACCTCCCCTCAAGCAGAGGGAGGCAGCAATGGCCTGGCCAGCCCAGAAAGGGTCCCCCACGGTGGGGCGGTGGGCCAAAGGGCCCCTCAAGCGCTGCCAGCACGTTGTCACCTCTCAATTTGATTCACTCGATAAGCTACTTTGCCTGGTTTCTTTGTGCTTCCAAATCCTCCTATTCACTTAATTTCACTTTTCCCCATTTCCACATATGGCACAATCAGGAGCTGTGCTATACACCCTCCTGGTTCTGCTTTCTAGGGAGCAGAAGTAGATATAACAATTTGAATTTCCCCATTGTAATCTGAATCAATGACTCCTGTTTGTACTTGCATCCCTTTGAAATTTAAACTAGACCTGCCTAGAAGTAATCCTATGGTCCTCGCTGGCAAGGATCCACAGGCTCCTATTGGAACTTTTAGCGGGGGTTCCCCAGGCAGAAGGCTCACAGCTTTTGTGCAGCCTAAATCTACTGTGGCACTACCAGCTGTGGCGGGGGACAGACATTGTACAGGGTTGAGAGAATGGCCTGAGCTGGAAATGCCCTGGTTTAGAACGGGGCCCAGGACGGGCCCCTCATGGCATTTCCTGAATTCGCGTTCCCATCTTTATCAAACTTAGAGTGACACTAATTAACCCAATGTTTTTCTTTTTTTACATTTCAGACATATTTCAGGCTTAGCAGTTTTCTTTTTTCCCCTATCTGGCAGCCTGACTCACTGATTTTTTCTACATTCTTTTTTAGTATGACCATGCTTCCCATAGTTAAAACAAGCTCCAGGAAACGGAGCATTTCCTTTACCCACTTTCAGTCCTGCAATATCCTGTGCCAATGAAGTAGCTTTATGCAGATTACCTCCAATACCATCACAAACCTTGATATAATCAACTAAATGTGCTTTCCCTCTGATAGGTCACAAAACAGCCTGGCATTAGGGATTAGCATTGTAGAAAGCTAATAACTGCAACACTCTGTCTTGAGTGGCCGAATCTGCAGTCACCTTACTAAGAGACTCCTATAACCAAGCTATAAAATCTGCGTACAGTTCTTTTGTTTCCTGCTTTACAGCACTAAAGGAAGAGTATTGCTCTCCTCCCAAAGTGATTTTTTTCCCATGCTCTAATGCACACTCCTCTAAGCTGCCCTGTGATATCATCCTGCATGATCACCTGTGCATCTAAACCAGTCCAGCCGCCAACCCCCAAAAGTTGGTCTGCAGTTATATTAATTTGAGGTTGGGCCTGGGGGTTGTGAGCAGCCTGAATGGAAGCTGCATCTGCCCACGAAGTTTTAAATTGTAAGAACTGAGCAGGAGTTAGACAAGCTTGAGTAAGAGCGTCTCAGTCAGTAGGAATCATCTGACTGGAAACAGCAGCATTCTTTAACAGTCCCATTACAAAAGGAGAACCTGGTACATATTGATTAATAGCCTGCTTAAACTCTTTAAGTAATTTAAAAGGAAAAGGCTCAAATGTAGCATTAATATTTCCCTTTTGATCTGGGGGGTGTATTCTAACAGGGAATTGCCGTGCTTCAAAATCACCCTCTCATCTAGCTTGCTGAATTCCTGCCTGAATAGAACTGAGAGCAGTCGTTCGAGGCGCTGCTCGAACAGTCACTGGGGCAACTACTTTTCACCCAGTGTCCTCCGGAAAATAAAGATCTGGAGGGTCAGGTCACTCTTTTTCTTCAAAAAAAGGAGTGGGTGCAGAAGGGTAGAGATGAACCTCTTCCTCCTATGCTGCTTTAGCTTTCGCTGGCAAACAAAACTGCTCTCTCACCTCTTCTGTTACTTCGTTATACTTTCCTTCCTGCTCATCGTTAGTGTGAAAAGGTTCCAAGGTGGAAGGAACTAGAGCCCACACTTGTCCCATTGTTACTCTGATGCTTCTGAGCTCCCCTTCTTACTCCCCATGGGGACTGCTTAAGAGTACTCAGGTGTCCTCCAGCTTAGTTCCATGTTCTCCAACAGTTGCTCTGGCAGCCCTTCGACATGGGTTCAAGCTTCTACATTGGGCACTGCTTGCCAAGATCACCTTGGTCGTGGAGACCCTAACCCAGCAGCGCTAGAGGAGTTAAAGACACACACACAGAAATATAGGGTGTGGAGTGGGAAATCAGGGGTCTCACAGCTTTCAGAGCTGAGAGCCTCAAACAGAGATTTATCCACATACTTATTGGAAACTGATAACCATTGTTTCTATAGATTATAAATTAAAAATATTCCTTATGGGAAACAAAGGGATGGGCTGAAATAAAGGGATGGGTCTGGCTAGTTATCTGCAGCAGGAACATGTCCTTAAGGCACAGATCGCTCATGCTATTGCTTGTGATTTAAGAACGCCTTAAACGTTTTTCTGCCCTGGGTGGAGCAGGTGTTCCTTGCCCTCATTCCGGTAAACCCACAACCTTCAGCGTGGGCATCATGGCCAACAAAGATGGCACAATGCTGCAGAGATTTTGTTTATGGCCAGTTTTGGGGCCAGTTTATGGCCATATTTGGGGCCTGTTCCCAACAGGCAACTTCAACAAGTTATGTCCCAATGTAAGTCTTAAATTTCATTAAAAGGTAATCAAAAGCAAAATGATTTACATAAATGTACTCATCATTTAGCCTCAATAGGTTTCTCTCAAGCAATACAGAGTCATTTTGCAAACGGAATTTTGCACATTTTGAAACATGATTATGGAAACACCAAAAGTAACATTAAGACTCCATGAAATTGTGTTTGCTAGACACCATTCCCAATTTACAGACATTCCCAATGAAACAATACCCAGTTTCTTCCAGAAGACTGAGTCTGTTGCAAGGCCCCTGTTTTGCAGTCATCCCTGCTCCCTTAAAATACAGTGTTCAGAGGTGAGCATTCCCTACTGTGAACTTCAGTCACAGACTTTGGAACTCATGCTATCTCAACTCAATATTCCCATCCCTGGCAGTTCCACCAGGTTATATCCCCAAACTGAAACATTTTCATAAGACAATTATTTCATTTTCTATGGATTCTTTGCTGACAAAAGCTTTCTTGGCACTAGTACACTTTTTCTCAACCAGAGTATGATACAATTAAACATAGAGTAATCTATGCTACGCTGTCTTTGAGTTTCCATGAACACTAAGTTGAACTGAATTTCAAGAAACTTTGATTAATTAAAATCAAATAAAGAAAGTGAAAGGATCATTTGATAAAAGATCTGACAAAATGAGAACCTGAAATGGATCTAGTTTGTTTTACTGAATTAAGATAGCTAAATAAAGCAACAGGGCAATAAGTCAATAATGAAATATCCTAAAACAAAATAAGTTGCATTCCTTATTGTTGACTATCATGCAAACTATCCTTCTCTCTCTTCTTCCCTTCCTGACATCTGCTTTGATATATCCTCTACTGGAATGAGTCGAACAGGTAATGTGGAATCTGATAAGGAAAAGCATTATTTCTTTCTGAGCTTGATCTTTATACGTTTTTATAAAACTGGGATTTAGACTGATCCTTTCTAGTCTTCATTCAAGATTGTTCAGCAATTTATGTGGAGGTTATTTGCATATAGCATTTCAATAACAGTTTTTGAAAGATAAAAATAATTATTGGTACAGGACACTAAGAAGAAAAAAACCCTCATTAATCATATAAATTGCTTGATTTACTGTGGAAATTTACAAAGAAACCAGAATATGGACAATGTTTCCTGAATTAACTTTAGTGAAAATAGTTCCCTGAGGTTCACTTGCTGTCTGTTAGGAAACAGTGACAACATTAGACTGAAATCATTTTTACAGGCAGAAGTAAATCACTCACCCTTCTCTATAAACATTATGTTCCTAACAGGCATCAATGTTTGCTTATTCTTAAGACTATTAAAAAAATCTGTTGTTAGAGACTTGCCTTCCACATACTTTAAGCAAATTTAATATTTTTATTAAGGTATAATTTATGCACCATAAAATTCACCAATTGTAAGTATAACAGTTGATGATTTTTATGAAATTTATACAAATGTGCAACCACTACCACAATATAATTTTAGAACATTTGTAGCATCCCCAAGGGTTCTCTCATGCCCACTGGTAGTCAATCCTGCTCCCTCTGCCGTCCTCAGGTAACTGTTGATCTGCTGTCTTTATAAATTTACCTTTCCTAAAAATTTTATGTAAACAAATACACACAATAAGTTTCCTTTTAGGTCTGGCTTCTTTCACTTAGCATAGTGTTCTTGAGGTTCATCCATGTTGTTGCATGAATCAGTAGTTCATTTCTCTTCATTGCTAAATAATATGGCATTTTATGGAAACATAATATTTTGTGTATTTATTCACTAGTTAATAGACATCAGGATTGGTTCTAGAGTAGTGCTATTATCAATCATGTTGCTAGGAACATCCACATACATGTCTTTGTGTGGTCTTATGTTTTCAATTCTCTTGGGTAGGCAGGCTGCATTGTATGATTAAGTACATGCTTAATTTCTAAGAAATTGTCAAAAGTATTTTCCAAAGCGATTAGAGTGTTTTCCATTCCCAACAGAGCAAATGTACGAGGGTTCAAATTTTTCCATATTCTCACCAACATTTGATGTTTTCAGTATTTTGGATGATAACCATTCTAGTGGATGTGTGAAGTGGTATCTTGTCATTTTAATTTGCATTTTTAAGTGACTAATAATATTAAACATCTTCTCAGATCCTTGGTGGCCTTTTCTATATCTTTTTAGTAAAATGCCTATGAAAATATTTTTATCTTTTTAAATTATTTTCTTGTTATTGAATTATAAAAGTTTGTTTATATTCTGAATATAAGTCCTCAAATATATGATTTATAAATATGATATCCAAGTGTATGTTTTGCCTTTTAATTTTTAATTATATTTTTGGAAGAGCAAAAGTTTTAATTTAGATATAGTCTAATTGAGCAATTGTTTTCTTTTAAGTAATTTGTTTGGGGTGTTATAACTAAAATATCTTTGCCCAATGTATGGTTACAATACTTTCTTTTATGTTTTCTTCTAGGAAGTTTTACAGTTTTAGCCCTTACATTTAGGTTTATAGTCCTTTTTGAATTAATATCTGTGTACAGTGTAGGGTAAAGGTCTAGGTAACTTTTTTATATATATGAATATTCAGTAGTCCCAGCACTCTTTAGTTAAAAGACTACTTTTTTGATATGGAATTGTCTATGTACCCTTGTCCAAAAAAATCAGTACATGTAAGGGCTTATTTCTACGTTTTCTATTTCCACTTACTTTTAATAAGAAAATTTCCAAAGAATTTGGAACAGATAGAAAGGGACACATAAACATGGTGAATTGATCATTGGTGCTTAATTATAGATAGCTTTCAAATTACAACGTTACCTCTGCTCATAGCAATTTCTTTTTCTCTTAAGATGCCTTTGGGTTTTTTTTTTCTACTTTGCTACTGACTTTGCTTTTTGCTTTTTAACTATCTACTTTGTTTAATCTCAATTCTTCACCGCTGAGAAACATCACAATAGGTTAAGAGTGAGCTAGCAAATCAGTTTTCAGACAAAGGAAAGGTATGAGTCAGCGAAGCCAAGAGCCTTTAGAAATCTAGATTCCAAAATAGCCTAGAACCTCACAGTACAGACCATCGCCTCAGAGTCCTGCCTTATTGATAGGAACAGGGGGCAGAGAAATTCTAGGCAGAAGAGGGCAGGTCCCTGGTGAAACTCCACCCTCAAGCCAAAAAGCCTGTAACTGCAGCCCAAAGTGAGAACTTATATCCCTGCTTACCTGCTCGAATGTTGCCTTTTCATAAAGCACCCATGGCCCTGCCCGTCCCCATACTGTGCCTATAAAAACCCCAGACTCAGCCAGTAGACGGGACTAGGGCTGGACATCAGAGAGAGGTGGCTTGACAGCTCTGAAGGACAGCTCGAGGGCATAGCTTCAGAGTAGAATCCAACCAGAGATGACTATACTTCAGGGGAAGATTACCTACCTGCCCCATCACCTTTTCAGCTCTCCTTGCTGCTGAGAGTCGCTTTGATTGGCAATACAATCTCCTGCATTTACCATCCTTCAGTTCACTCATGTGACCTCATTTTTCCTGGATGTTTGCTAAGAGCTTGGCTGCCAAGAGTGCAGATACAAAAAGCTATCACACTGGCGCTTAGCCCTCACTGGTGGAGGGCAGCTGCCCACGCAAAAGGCAAAGGGCCCACTGAGCTGGTAACACTTAAGCCATCCTCAGATGACAGAGCTAAAAGAGCACTGTAACACACCCTCTGGGGCTTCGGGAGTCCCAGGCACCCCTGCCTGGACACTGCCACAGGGCTTGCATGGAGTTCACTCCTGCCAGTGCTAATGCATCTGGTCAGTCCTGCACCCACTCACCTGCATTCTCCCTCCCATGAGGGGTAGAAAGCAGCAGGTCCAAGTCAGTGGAGTTTGATCCCACCTCACCAAAGCGGCCAGCTGGTTCCAGCACTCCTTCACCCCAGTTCCCATACTTGTCCACTTGCATGCTCTCTCTCACAAGGAGTTGAGAGCTGTGGGATGAGTAAACAAGGCACCCCTGTCATCCCATGTAGGGGTCAGGGAAATATCCTGCTTCACTATTAGCGAATTTTCACTGACTAACATCACTTTTACATGATTTGTTTGTGTGTTCTTAAATGACTAATAATGGCAACATGGGACCTAAGGTTTTTTGCTCAACAGGAAAAGACACTGTCACATCTGGAAGTAAGATTTTGACTCAATTGACCTTGGCTTTCAATTTAATTGCCACATTCTTTGTTATTTTCTTATAAGATTATTCCAGAGCTGTAAAAATCTTCATTGTATTTCACCTGTGGTAATCCCAAAATGTAGTATCCCAAGAGGCTATTTTTGTTCACATTTTAAAAATAATTTTTCTCAAGAATCTTAGTACCTATAAATCTTTATTTATTTCTCAGTTAAAAGGTCTAGTTTGTGTAAAAGAAAATAGAATCTTGAGAATCCAAACTCACTATGCTAAAGGGAAAATTAAACTTGGGAACTGAGTAACACAATGCTGCCTCCCTTTTGTTCCCCAACAGAAAGTTGTAATTTCACAACCCTGTGGCATAGCCCTTAAATCTTTCAGGATACATATCCCACCCCCAATAAACTAGTGAGTTCCGTTGAATCTCACCCTGACAATGTCAGTTATCAGCTTATTTTCCCAGGTACAGGGTAAAGTCAAGACCAGAAATCATCCCTCCACCTACCCTGAGACGAATGCATACTAGATTTTTTCCTCTACTCCCTTTTTTCACATATAAAACATAAATTTACTGAGGCTAATCAGAACCTCACAACAATGCAACCACTTTCCTCACTACCTACACTCCTTCCCTTTTTTTTTCCCTCCTGCTTGCTCTTTCCCTTTTAAATAACAAAGTTCCCAAAAGCCCCTTTGAAAAATGTGCAGGTCACAGGTGACCTTGTGACTTGTGTTTTCCTTCTCTCCCCTGGCGAAATAAACCTCTACTAACTGAGACGTGTCTCAGTTACTTTCTTGTTATCATTGGTTTTTAGTTTTCCCTTATGTCAATTTAGAAATTTTACATAAAAATACTTACTTAAAAATATTTTATTTATTTAGAAAATATTTTTATTTAGAAACTGTCTTGCTCTGTGACCCAGGCTGGAGTGCAGTGGCATGATAATAGCCCACTGCAGCCTCGAATTCCTGGGCTCAAGCAATCTTCCTGCCTCAGCCTCCCAACTAGCTAGGACTAGAAGCGTGAGCTACCACACCCTGCTAATGTTATCGTTTGTATTTTTATATTTATGTAATTATTTTTAAGCATTCTAAAATGTACCACAGGAATTTACTCCTATGATTTTGTAATTTTTATTTGGTCTAAGCTGAGCATTTAACACCATGTAACAGTATAGGATTCATTTATATTAAAGTGGTGTCAGGAAATTGACAACGTCTGTCCAGGTTGTTCATGCTCATGGTAAAGCTGCAGTTAGAGCAAAAGAAGTTGAAGAGAAGGAATGAAGGAGAAATTGCAGCAGCCTAACTCACTTAACCAAATCAGCAGACTTTTCTAATTCATCAAATGCCAACAGTACTTACAGCATTCTCCAGTTGCAAAAATAATAATAATAATAATAATAAAATAAAAAAAATTTTAAAAAGTAGAGAAAGAAAGTAAAAGAAATAAATGTTAACAAATTTCTGATAGCCTTTAAAATTTTTATTGCATAAGCCAGATGGAACAATTGAATCAGAGGAGGATATTCAGAAGTCAGTAGTCGGAGACAAATACTAAACGCAAAGGAGCGATTGCTCAGAGCTAGGGTGCCTGAAAAAAAATAGGCTCCGTGAATCCTTGCTTGAAAGTATGCTAAACTACCATGCCCTGCCCTTGGTGCTGGAGGTAAGATAATGCAGCATCTAAACAACATCTTTCAAAGGTCTTCATTTGACAGGATAGCTCTTCCGGAGCATTCTATCCTATGGCACTAAAGGCCCTGGAGGCTCTGCTAATATTTCTTTCCCCTTCAAAATTCACAGCCCAACATCATGTCTGGTTTATATTTCAATCTGAGCAATGAGTGGGGAGGAACCCACAGCCACGATGAGAGCCAGCCTTGAAAATCAGAGGGAGCTCTTGCTTTCGGACAGGACTTTTCAGGTTCCTTTTGAGAAAGTGTTGGGCACTGCAAGCAACATGTGAGACACCATCACATCTGTTTTTTCCATCGTGTGCCCTGTGCCTGGCACGGAGCCTGTCCCACAGTAAGCAGGCAAGAAATGATTTTAAGTGAAAGATTGAGTGGGCTGACTAGACTCTTTATCCATTCAAAATAACCTTTCCTATTTATGCAACACATAGTTTACCAACTTCACAGAAATGAAAAACTGCGTGAAGTGTTGGGGCTACCGAGATGAATATGAACTTCCTGCCATCATAAGGCTCCTGATCTAGGCACAGGTAAGAGCAATGTCCCATTCAAATTACATTACAATTTTGAAAATGAGTTTAAGGTTTCCCCAAAACAGTCTTATAGGCTGGAAAAACACCTTTGAGGCAGGCACCAATCCCAAATATAGCCATTTGGACATACAAGATAATTGGGTCTCTCCTCCCTATTAGACGTTATGGGCTGCCCAGGCAGAAACATGTTTTGATACAGATGCAGTCTCACAGACATCCTGGGATTTAACCTAGATAGCTAGAAACCAGACAAACATTCTCAATTTTACTATGATTACTAAAGTTTTTTTTCTTTGGCAAATCTTAGAATAATGTCACAATTGAGCAAAAGCAGTCCAGTAGAATGCTGGTTTATGTTTGTAACACTTCAGCCCTAATACACAGAACAAAGTCTATATTCCACAAGGAAAGAGTGATTGCTCTATTACACTGCATTCATATATAAATATAGACTAAGTAGAAACAGAACCATTTAATGGGATTTCTATATTCTCAATCTTCTTAGGACTGTAGATAATTCTCTTCAAGTTAATTGTTAAAATCTACTTTTATTTGTTTTTAATAAGAAAGACCATAAAGACAATTGGTATCTTGCCTAGATTCCATGGCTGCTAAAGGTAGACTTGGACATTATTTCAAGAGATACTGGAAAATATTTAGAAATGTCAAGACTAAAAAGATGACTCCATAATTATCATAATCAACTATTTGATTATAATCTACTAAAGTTTAATGGAAAAATATTAATAACTATTAACAAGGTTCTGTTAAACATCACACCATTTATTCCTAACATATTAGCTCAAGTATCATTTGTAGTTAGACAAAATCACTATAATAAAATAAAATAAACAAAAATTAATATGTTGCATTTCATCACAATTCAATAAATACTGTGAAATTTCATGGCTGAGTTTGATTTTGGGTGTAGTGTTGACCACTTGCACCTGTGATAAAAACTATAGCGTGTCTAGAGTACATGGACAACTGAGGGGTCTGTGAGTCACCCACCGTGACACTGAAAGTTGCAACTGATGCAAAATAATTAAAGCATTGATTCTGTGATGCCTATTAAAGTTCTTCCTAGTTGATTTGGCCTCGATTTTGAGGAACCTCACATAAAATTAAGATATCTAAATATTAAAGACATATAGCCAGGACATCACAGTTGACCCTCTGTATTTATCGGTTCTGCTTCTGTGGATTCAACTAAATGGCAATCCAAAATATGTGGAAAAATATTGTGTCTGTACCGAACATATACAGACTTCTTTTCTTGTCTTTATTTTCTAAACAATACAGCATAATAACTATGTACATAGCATTTACATGGTGTTACGCATTGGAAATAGTCTAGAGATGATTAATGTATATGTATGGGAGGATGTGTATGGATTATATGCAAATACTACACCATTTTGTATCAGGGACTTGAGCATCCATGGATTTTTATATTCACGGGGGTCCTGGAAACAATTCCCCACAGATATCAAGGGATGACTATATTCGACCAGAAAGTACATCTCAAAGAGTAAGAATTAGTCAAGACAAAGTTGGATGTTGGCACTCTGT
>NW_012101665.1:2880047-2885771 GCF_000951045.1 Mandrillus leucophaeus | reverse complement strand
GTCACCTCTGAATTTAATACAGCTCTTGTAAAAGGGTTTTGGCAGTAGATTGCAAGATTATTCTAAGATTATATCCCAAAGTAGATACTCCTAAGAAAGATCTGTGCTCTTCTGCACAGTGTCTTTTGGGATGACTTTATAGAGTGAAGATTTTTAATCATGAAAAAAAAAAAAAACACCAAAATGAGAAACTTTGTTTCATTTATGGACATATTTTTATGTATATTAAATTTGTGCCTAAAATTTCTTCAAACTTTGAATGAGTTCATGATAGCATTTCAAGAAACATTAATTAAATTCATTCTTACCTTTGTTATGTAATGAAATTCATGCAGTATTATGTGTTTCATATTTTGTCTTAATTGGAGAAAGTTTACAATTACATTTTGTAAATAATGGCAATAGTTTACTCAACATAATTTTTTCTGTTAATGAGAAGAAGGAAAGATTAATTAAGCTTTGTCCTTTTATATATTGAAGTTTATTATATCCGTGAGTTTAGTATAAAGTGCTTCATACCAGCCTATATAAGTGATGCAAAAGTTATTTACTGAACTATCATTCACCGGCTACTCCATTTATTTATTCTGGTCATGGTGATACAATCCAACTGAAAGATCTAAAATGTTTAGCCTGCTCGTCTGACATATCTGTTGTACAAGTTGCCTGAGTTATGGGACAGTCTGAAACCACAGAACAGAATGAAGGAATCATAAAAGTCTATGAGTGATCAAACTTATGAACACAGAATCTTCTATCCAGCTGTCCAATTGACTGCTTTCACCAAATTAATAGAATGGGGGCTCTGTGACTTTTTATCAGACAATAAAGAGAGTCCAGTTGGCCCTCCATGTCTGCAGGTGAAAGATTCATAGATTCATAGATTCAGCCAACCACAGATGAAAAATATTTGAAAAAAATAGCAATATAACAATTTAAAAATATACAAATAAAAAAGCAATACAATCACAACTATTTGCATGGCATTTACATTGAATTAGGTACTGTAAGTAACTTGGAGATGATTTAAAGTACACGGGAGGGCATGTGTAGGTGATATACATGCCTATACATGTGATATGCAAATATTATACCACTTTTCACTATTTTTTTTTTAGATGCAGTTTCGTTATCTTACCCAGGCTGACCCCTAACTCCTAGGCTCAAGTGATCCTCCTGCCCCAGCCTCCAGAATAATGGGACTACAGTAAGCCATTTTGCCTGGCTTACTGCCATTTTATATAAGGGATTTGAGCATCCACAGATTTTGGTATCTGAGAAGGTTCTTGGACCTAATTTCTCCAGAGACACTGTTGGGGGGACTGTAGTTTATTTCCTGTGGGAGAGTCTATATTTTGCATATTTTATTTGCAAATAAAACAAAAGTGGCATAGATAACATAGTTAATAGACATTTACAAAGTTCTGATAAAATGCCTTAACCTAGATTTTGAAGAACGATTAATAGAAAAGTTACATTTTTCTTGTTGCACAGCAGTTGAAGCTGCAAACTTTCAAGTCCTTAAGAATTCATATCAAAGAAGTTTTATGAGTAAAGTTATTCAGTAGGTCATCTTGCCCTTTGATGATTTGTATTTATATTAGACCTGGAATCATGCTTGCCTATTAAATAAATCGATAGAGAGTGCCATTGTCCTCCAAGAAAAATGTCAGCCTGAATTATTCCATTATATCCCTAATGCATAGAGAGCTATTAATTCAAAACATGATCCACGAAACAAAAACTAGACGTGTTGGATGTCTTTATGAAATAAACTAAGAGATCTAGTTATGTACAAAAGAAAATGAGAACAAATTGTTAACAGGAATTCCAAATGAAGGCTTTTAAAAAAAAATAATGAATACTCAACACTTTCTTGTCTGCACCCAGGTTTCAGCAGCAGCAACCATTAGCTTCCATTACTTTTGAGTGGACATTCATATAATAGAAATCGGAGTCCAAGAGTTCATATCCACTCAAATATTTGAAGGCAAAGTACAATGAACCAACTGCTGAATGTGCCGAGTTTCCACAGGAATTAAGCTTAATCCTTGTAAGCTTGCTTGTTGAAAAAGAAGAAACCCACCAAATTATGTGTTTAGAAAAATTAATTTACACTTGGCAACATTTACCACCACATGTTACTTTTCTTGTTTCATTTGTTTTCCATTCTGCATAACCCAGTCCAGATACTTTTGCATGCACCATGTTTTCAAAGAAAAATAAATACTATAAGCAAAATAGACAGGCATTTCTGCCACTAACAATTAAGATTTATAGCATTTGTAAACAGCCTACAAACTAAAATTCCATTGTTTTTCGTATTTGTTTTCTAGAAAAGAAAACATTTTTAACAAACTTTTATAATAAGCAGTCATTGAAAACACAGTGTACATAGATTTCCATGTGTATGTATAGTTTGTAAGTGTCTATTTCTTTGTAATACTTTATATATTTTCAAAAAGAGACTGGGCGTGGCGTTTCATACCTGTAATCCCAGCACGATGGGAGGCTGAGGCAGATGGATCATTTGAGGTCAGGAGTTCGTGATCAGCCTGGCCAACTGGTGAAACCCCATCTCTACTAAAAATGCAAAAATTAGCTGGGCATGGTGGCACATGCCTGTAGACCCAGGTACTCGGGAGGCTGAGGCAGGAGACTTGCCTGGACCCAGGAGGTGGAGGTTGCATTGAGCTGAGATTGCCCCACTATACTCCAGCCGGGGTAACAGAGCGAGACTCCGACTCAAAAAAAATAAATACAAACCATTCAGAATTGCCAGTCTGTTTTAATATTCCAGATTGTACTGCAGAACTTGAGAAAATGTACCACGTAGAGACAAGATTGAGGGGCCATGTGTCATACTGCTCTGAAAGCATCCAGAATGATACACAACAAATGACACAAACTCTGCTCAGAGACTAACAAGAACATTCGTGTGTTGGGTGTAGGTCACATTGCTTTCCAACTAAGTCTTGCGAAGGAAAATGCATTAAATTTCGTGACAGTTAATCAATAAAAGAAGTCATTTGATTTTTGTAAGTTGTGAATTCACATCAGGCTGCAAGGTAGACAATGCCTTCCTTCACAGAGGAGCTTAGGGAAGACACAGAGCATTTATCACATTAGAAAATGATTATTTTATAAAACAATGACAACTTACCCCACATATACTAATTTGTACACTTTTTCTTACCTACTGTGAAATCTATCATTTGACTTTTACCTGTGACTAATATAGAATATGTTTTACAAATGAAATACTAGTCTACTGTTTTATCGTTTATTTACACCCACTTGGTGGTGTTCTTGATTAAGGTCTATGCCAGCAAAGGGAAAGTGTGTCTCATAATATTGATTACTGGGGAGAAATATGCGAGAGAAATAGCTATAATCGTGGATATTTTTCATTTGGAGTTGGTTAAAAATGTTATTTAATAAATGAATAGATGCGGTTATGATATGGTAAGGAACTGGCAACTTTTTGTTTTCTTTGACCAAAGGCAAAAATTGCTCAAGCGGGAGCTTGGACTTGAAAACACAGGAGTGGTGCCTGGTGTCCTGTTACTAAAAGGGAAATGGCTGTTAGTAAGTCAACCCATTTTATTCCCATTAAAGTGGCATCTGTAATGTAGAAATTAAACACGTTTATGTTATCTGTCTTTGAAGCAATTACAAATGACTTCAGCATAAAATATCAGAAGCAGAAGATTTCAGTATAAAATATGAGAAGCAGAAGATTTTGGAATTAAGTTATTGTATACAGCCTTCAAATTTCAATGACAATATCTAGACTTTGAAATATTTTTTTATTCCCCTTGAGATAGAAGTAAATGTAAAAGTACTTTACCTGTTTGCCAATCAGCTGAATAATTTCATAACATATGTTTACTTCAAAAAACTTTTCATGGGCTGAAAGACTAACTAAAATGTTCCCTGGAGAGTCTCCAGTTATTTGAAATATCACAACCAGTTTTTAATACAACTTTGAAATAGTCCTCATATGAAAAATTCTACATGCAAGCACATACTTTTTAAACTTGTTTCTTGTGTCTCGAAAATATAACTGTGACCAGAGAACTGCTTAAAAAATCCCTGTGATTATAATGGTAGAAAATTTTGTAGTCTACTGTTTATCTATACTTTATGTATGTCATTTTCAAGCTAAAAAATGAGGTGACTGGGTCGAATCAAACGAAGTCAGGTTTCATTCTCTTTCCCATAAGGCTACTTGTTCATTAATTTTCCTCTTAAGTTATCCTATTGATGTTTCATCGTTAGCTTCCTGACATTTTACAAACATTTGTCAAGCTGTTATTAAGTTCCAAGTAGTAGGCTCATTATCTGAAGCACAGAGCATATTAATTTCAAATGAGTATTTTCAGAGTAGATTTTTTTTTTCTGGGCTACCAACTTTACTAAATCTTCCAGGTCTGATTTCTGAACTCCTTACAGAGCATATGAGCAACATCTGTTCCCTCCCACTACTCATTTACCATGTGTTTCCTGTGTGGGAAACAAGTATAGATAAATTTATCAGCATCAGTCCAGTAGACACGGGGACCTTGTGACTCTTCATGAGCTGATTTTCCAAGGCTGTGCTTCTCTTCCTTTGTTTCTGGATTGTGGTCATTGTAATCTGATACGGGTCTGAAGTGTCAAATTTAAAGGCAGTGGCTCTTAACCTGGGTCTGAAGTGCTTCTCACTTGGAGGTCTGACAAGTCCGTGGAGAGGATTTAGAAATTTCATGACCTTGAATGTACGCAACAAACAACAATATTATAAGCGATAGTTTGTTATTATTGGAATTATTATTATTATGTCATTACAGTGTTGTAGATCTATTGCAATATAGTTAGACATTATTTGACCCGTCACTGACTTCTGTTATTTAATGTTAATGAAAGCACATATATTACCACATTACAAATGAGGTTTTTTTATTATTATTATTTTGATAACTGTATTTCAATGTCATTGGTTTTCTTTTGTAGTCTTGGGTATTTTGCTTTGGCAATTTAGGAACTTAGTTTTCACCAAAGTGCTAAGGCCATGGCATCAAAGTGTAAAATCTCTTGAGTTAGAGAGTCATTTAGAAGAAGAATTCTGGAAACAGACCGATGCAGATTTCTGCTTGCCGGTGGTGGCCCATTTCATTCAACAAATGTTTAACGAGCAAAGCACTACACTTGGCTTTGTGGGAATATCAAGTACTCTCAAAAAGTAGTATTTCTGCTTTCCAGGATAGAATATTTGGAGGACATGAAAAACTAATTCATTGTGTAGTCACATCAGGGATACATACAGGGTGTGTGTTAAGATCCAAGATCGTGTATCAATTTAGACAAACTTATATACAGCTGAAGGCCTTAACAGAATACAGATGCACCCATAATCCTACTATATTGATAGCAAATCGGTCTTTCTGCACGACTGTCCAAGCGTTCCAGTCTTTGTGATGGCATCCGAAAGCTCTCCCCTGCCATTGTGTCTCTTTTCCCCTCTGCATATTTGGTGCTCTTTTCCCCAAAAAACAACAGCAACAAATAAAACAAAAACTGAAGTGTGATATGCAAAATACTACAAGGACACTTGGCCACTGTAATTGCATGTCTGAAGGAAAGTAAACCGTGATCATGAAATTAAAATTTGAGTCTTAAGTATTCAGTGACATCCTTTGCTTCAAAGTAATCACTGAATAAGTGCCCTAATAGCAACTGATG
>NW_012101665.1:2874684-2877192 GCF_000951045.1 Mandrillus leucophaeus | reverse complement strand
CATTATTTTAAGGATTTACTCTGGAATGCTATCCATCTGTGGTGACACTTTAGTTGAGCTAATGGGATCCTGACAGCTGGCTCTCGGCCCAGCTTCCAGGCATTTGCCCCAAAGTAAAAGCCTCATCAGCCCACATCATAGAAACTATGGGATCATCTTAGGTTCTAATACACAGATTGTCAGAGTTCGCTTGTACAAAAAGCTCCTGCCTATTGTGAAAGCTTACTTAGATGGGGCAAAATTTTATTTTTCTACACATTTTAGCAAATACGATGGAACCTACCTTTGTGAAGATTATGACAGGTAAAGAAGTTTAGCATGGCTGACTCCATCTGGCTTCCAGTCTCACAGGCTGACTGTCCTCACTCATTCCTGGGCCCAGGCCAAGATAATCAGGAGAGGAATTTAACAATGAAGTAAGCATGATAGTAGTCTCTGCCTAAATCTAACCCCCTTGGCTCAGGGACGAAAAACCCTGAGGGACCAAAAACCCCTTTTGTAAAACTATTGAAAGTCCACAAGATTAGGATTATGGGAGGGGCCTGAATTCTATTAAGATGTAGGTGTAATGAAACAATAACTGGCCATTGTTCCTTAGGTTACTCTTCTATAATCCTCTACTGCCCAGAAGTCATATGGCCAGAGATCACAAGATTTGTGACTTCCCCAGTTGCTCCTATAGATACTATCACTATACTAGAACCTAATATTGGTCTTTTGAGATGTTTTTGAGATTTTTGCATTCTGGCATCTGACTGACCCCACCCAGACCCTAGACTCATGACTCAACCAGTCCTGTGGCCTCCCACACTCAGAGGTGAACTCAGCACGTGAAGACCATTTTCCACACCCCTATGATTTCATCCCCAACCAATCAGCAGCACCCATTCCCCAGCCCTCACCCACCAAATTATTCGTAAAAACCCTAACCTCTGAGTTCTGAAGGCTCATTTGAGTAACAAATTTCACTTCTGCATGACTAGTCTTACATTAATTAAACTCTTTTTCGACTGCAATACCACATTCTCAGTACGTTGGTTTTGTCTGTGCGGAGGGCAAGAAGAACCCATCAGGTGATCACACAACTTTTTAACTTTATACTCAATGCATCTGTAATTTTTATTCATAATACTCTTCAGACATAAATAATATGTTCACAATTCTATTAAACTAAAACTTGAAGTATTGTATGATTCTATCAGTGAGATATCGGAAGTATGTGACAAATGGCAATTTTCCTCAAAAACCCTTCCCATTCACGGATCTCTCACTTGACCTTCAGATCTAAGCTTCAACATAATTTCCTCACAGTAAATCTTTGATAAGATTATCCTTGCGAACTATATTCTCCTAGTGATAGTTACTGTATCTTCATATGAAATATATTTATTGGGAAGTTTACTCTGCAAATGCCCATCCTTATCAGATTGCAAGCTTCATGTAGGCAGGGATGGTGTCTTCATTCATCACTGAATCCCTATACTAAGCCAAGTATCTATGGCATAGCTCACTCTGAATAAATATTTTTGAGTAAATAAGTGAACAGAACATGCATCTGCATTTTAAATTCAATGTTTCTTTTGTCTGATGATCTCTTGGGTTCAATGTGCTTTAGTCTACCTAGACAGTATTTTGAAATATTATATTGACTGATTTCTTGTATCCATGATTGGAATAGTCTCAATGAATTTAAATCAAAGCCTTACAATTCAGTAATTTCCATCATGCACAGTAGACTGAAACTGTAAAGTTAAATTCACAAAAAGTGCAACTGTCAATTAGACTTGAGTAACCAAAAGCAGCAAGGTCAAGAAAATTCAAGTTTTGAAAAGAGTTTTCTAAGTAAGGATTCTTATTGGATTCTAAGCTGGAAAATAAAGAAGTGAAGAAAGGGGAAGGACTAAAGGATTTAGAAGAAATGAGAACTTTTTAGATGGAGATCTCAATATTCTCAAAGAAAGTTAGTTAAGGGGGCAAATAAAACATAAGTAAAGTTTCACTGGGGAGCAGTTACAGGCCCAGTGTGACTGTAGGATTATTTGGCTAAACTAATCTATACAGTGGGCAGAACTGGCGATCATAGGTGGGTCACGCATATGGAAACTGAAGTCACATGTGATGGAAGCACGTGAGTAGTAACAACTACACTGCAAATGAGGGAGAAAATTGGAAAAGGAGAGTGAGAATATAGTCGAATGACTTGGGCTTCAAAGGAAAAGGGTTTTCAAAAGAGGATACAGTAATAAAAGTATATTGTTTAAGGAAATATGACATGGAATTTCATTGCAAAATGGCGTCGCTCATCTGGGATGATACCTGAGGTTTGTTGTCTCACACTGAGGAAATTAAGAATGCAGACGCACAAGGAGTGAGGTTAAGAGCAGAGGTTTAATAGACAAAAGAACGAGAAGAGCTCTCTCCTGCAGACAGAGGACTCCTAAACAGGTTTCTGGTCTGCAGCAAAATGCAGGGGGTTTTTATAGATGAGCTCGAGGAGGCAGTGTCTGA
>NW_012101665.1:2870108-2873344 GCF_000951045.1 Mandrillus leucophaeus | reverse complement strand
GAAAGCTCTCCCCTGCCATTGTGTCTCTTTTCCCCTCTGCATATTTGGTGCTCTTTTCCCCAAAAAACAACAGCAACAAATAAAACAAAAACTGAAGTGTGATATGCAAAATACTACAAGGACACTTGGCCACTGTAATTGTATGTCTGAAGGAAAGTAAACCGTGATCATGAAATTAAAATTTGAGTCTTAAGTATTCAGTGACATCCTTTGCTTCAAAGTAATCACTGAATAAGTGCCCTAATAGCAACTGATGAAAGCAAAGATTTTCTACTTAGTTACAGTACAGGTATGTCATATATCTACTGAGTATCTTCATATGATAGTCATAAATATATTTGTTCCAAATGAAATGGATTTTATTTGCTTATATTACATTTCTGAACCATGGATAAATTTGCTGCTTATAATGAAATTGAGTGCTTACCACATCAGCTACTGTACCAAGAACAGATGATCTCATCCAGTCTTCACAACAGCCCTGTGAGAATAGGTATCATTATTTCCATTTTACAGAACAGGAACGTGACTCAGAGGAGGAGAGTAAGTTGCCTAAGGTCATACATCTAGCAAGAGACTTCATCTGAGGATGTGTGTGTGATATTGCTATGTAAACAAATTATGAAAAACGTACTGATTTAAACAACACCCTTTTATCAGATCACAGTTCTGTGTGGCTAGGCTGAGTTCTCTACTGAGGGACTCGCAGGCTGCCCTAGGGTGTTGGTGAGATTGTGTTCCTGTCTGGAGGCTCTGGGAACGGGATCGCTGCCAAGATCACTGGTTACTAGCAGAATTCATTTCACTGGGGTTGTAGGGCTGAGGCCTCTTGTGATCTTGCTAGCTGTCAACCAGGCACCACTTCCAGCTTTTAGAGGCCACTCTCAGTTCCTTGCCAGGTGGCCCCGCCATCTCAGCAACAGAAAAACTTCTTATGTCACATCCCCATCATGCTTTGGATTTCTCTCACTTCCCTTTCTTTGACCAGCAGGAGAAAACTCCACTTTTAAAGAGCTCGGGTGATTCGGTCAGGCCCACCTTGATGATCTCTGTATCTTTAGGTCTTTGGGATTTTAATAATATCTGAAAAATCCGTCCACAGCAGTACCTAGGTTAGTGTTTGATTCAATAACTAGGGATTGGAAATCAGGGAGCCTTCTTAGTATTTCAGGACTGGGCAAGGTAGCTCACATCTGTAATTCCAGCACTTTAGGGGGCTGAGGCGGGAGGATTACTTGAACTATGGAGTTCAAGACTAGCCTAGGTAACACAGTGAGAGCTCATCTTTACTAAAAATGTTAAAAAAATAAAAATAATAATGAAAAAAGTTAGCTAGACGTGGGCACATGTAGTCACAGTTACTTTGGGGGCTGAGGCAGGAGAATGACTTGTGCTGTGGAGGTGCAGGTTGCAGTGAGCTGAGGCTGCGCCACTCTACTCCAGCCTGGGTGACAGATTGAGACCCCACCTCAAAAAATAGAAAAAGAAAAAGAATTCTACCCATCACAGGTTGTACTGTGTGAAACTTCCTGCCTCCTGCACTAGAGAAGCCAGTGTAGGCCTAGTTTTCTGTTGCTGATATGTCTTCTATGTTTTACATAGAAGGGCAGCATAAGGGCAGGACAAAAGGCACACTAAACGGAGATCCCCAAACAGCGTTCATGCTTAGTTTGATTCTGATATTTGCTTATATCCTCACACCTTTGCCTGTGGCTGCCCATGGCTCTCAGGAATACAGCCCAGATTTCACCATTCTTAATCAGTCTTGCATCATATATTCCCTGCTTATCTGTGAAGTCTATTCTGGAACTTTCCTTTTTGTTCTCTGATTCTTTCAATTTCAGGAATATTCTATGATACATTCTGCCTCAGGGCTGTTGCATAGATTATTTCCTCTGACTCAAACTCTCCTCCCTATACCCAGTCATGCAATAAATTAACTTTCAGAGAAGGGAGTTTGTATGCTGCCACCTTAGATTTTTCTACTTAATTGATTCAGACACTACCCCCTTTTAGGTTGTAAGTAAGGAGGAAACAAAGATGGAGGTAGGCAATGAAAAATAGTGTTTAGCCCCCATCCCACCCCTGATGCTAACAGCTACGGGGAGAGGAAAGCTGGAGAAGGAATGCAGCCACCAATCATGGTGACAATGGCGAGAAAATCACCCCTGAGAGCAGCAGACTGAACTAGCCAGGAAACAGGGGGCAGTGTCTTAGACTTACTTTGCGAACCACACCTATGACTCTCCTTTCACGGCCCATCCTAAACACTTGTTCTACGTCCTAGTCATTATTTTAAGGATTTACTCTGGAATGCTATCCATCTGTGGTGACACTTTAGTTGAGCTAATGGGATCCTGACAGCTGGCTCTCGGCCCAGCTTCCAGGCATTTGCCCCAAAGTAAAAGCCTCATCAGCCCACATCATAGAAACTATGGGATCATCTTAGGTTCTAATACACAGATTGTCAGAGTTCGCTTGTACAAAAAGCTCCTGCCTATTGTGAAAGCTTACTTAGATGGGGCAAAATTTTATTTTTCTACACATTTTAGCAAATACGATGGAACCTACCTTTGTGAAGATTATGACAGGTAAAGAAGTTTAGCATGGCTGACTCCATCTGGCTTCCAGTCTCACAGGCTGACTGTCCTCACTCATTCCTGGGCCCAGGCCAAGATAATCAGGAGAGGAATTTAACAATGAAGTAAGCATGATACTAGTCTCTGCCTAAATCTAACCCCCTTGGCTCAGGGACGAAAAACCCTGAGGGACCAAAAACCCCTTTTGTAAAACTATTGAAAGTCCACAAGATTAGGATTATGGGAGGGGCCTGAATTCTATTAAGATGTAGGTGTAATGAAACAATAACTGGCCATTGTTCCTTAGGTTACTCTTCTATAATCCTCTACTGCCCAGAAGTCATATGGCCAGAGATCACAAGATTTGTGACTTCCCCAGTTGCTCCTATAGATACTATCACTATACTAGAACCTAATATTGGTCTTTTGAGATGTTTTTGAGATTTTTGCATTCTGGCATCTGACTGACCCCACCCAGACCCTAGACTCATGACTCAACCAGTCCTGTGGCCTCCCACACTCAGAGGTGAACTCAGCACGTGAAGACCATTTTCCACACCCCTATGATTTCATCCCCAACCAATCAGCAGCACCCATTCCCCAGCCCTCACCCACCAAATTATTCGTAAAAACCCTAACCTCTGAGTTCTGAAGGCT
>NW_012101665.1:2864472-2869163 GCF_000951045.1 Mandrillus leucophaeus | reverse complement strand
AAAGAAGTGAAGAAAGGGGAAGGACTAAAGGATTTAGAAGAAATGAGAACTTTTTAGATGGAGATCTCAATATTCTCAAAGAAAGTTAGTTAAGGGGGCAAATAAAACATAAGTAAAGTTTCACTGGGGAGCAGTTACAGGCCCAGTGTGACTGTAGGATTATTTGGCTAAACTAATCTATACAGTGGGCAGAACTGGCGATCATAGGTGGGTCACGCATATGGAAACTGAAGTCACATGTGATGGAAGCACGTGAGTAGTAACAACTACACTGCAAATGAGGGAGAAAATTGGAAAAGGAGAGTGAGAATATAGTCGAATGACTTGGGCTTCAAAGGAAAAGGGTTTTCAAAAGAGGATACAGTAATAAAAGTATATTGTTTAAGGAAATATGACATGGAATTTCATTGCAAAATGGCGTCGCTCATCTGGGATGATACCTGAGGTTTGTTGTCTCACACTGAGGAAATTAAGAATGCAGACGCACAAGGAGTGAGGTTAAGAGCAGAGGTTTAATAGACAAAAGAACGAGAAGAGCTCTCTCCTGCAGACAGAGGACTCCTAAACAGGTTTCTGGTCTGCAGCAAAATGCAGGGGGTTTTTATAGATGAGCTCGAGGAGGCAGTGTCTGATTTACATAGGGCAGGAAAGATTGGTCAGACGAGGTGTGCCATTTGCATAAGGCACTGAAAAACTAGTTAGGGCTAAGTGTATCATTTGCATAGAGCGTGAAAAGCTGGCCACCCCCAAATCATTTATGATGCAGATGGGTTCTCCACCTGGCTGGCACTATGTTGCCTGTTTCTTCACTGTACACGTGGTAACAAAGAAAAGGGAAGACAGAGCCTCCATGCTGGACATACCTGGCCCCAAGGTAGTCTTTTTCTATTGGCACAGCTGCCAGCATTCACCCAAGCAAGCTTCCAGCTTGTTTATCTGTGTTTGCAGCTCAGTGTTTCAGGCTACTCTTTGTTGGAAAAGAATAATTTCTTGGGCTGCTTTTTTTTTAAAAGGGAAATTCCACTGAGGAGTCTGTTGCCCATCCCGTACTATCTGCCTAAATAATTTCTTTCCATCTCCTGTATCAATTACACATAGGGGATGAGGATGAAAGGGGTGTGAAGAAACACTGTGGGTGGTGTTCGAAGGCCCTAAAAAGGCCAGTTGAGGAGTTTTTTTCATTTAATAAGCTTGGCAACTTGGGCTCTGGAAGTGAGAAAAAAGCAAGGAAAAGTATAAGGAATACACACTATGCTCTGCTCCTGGAGAGTCTTCACCTAAAAGGACTACATGTGATACTGGGTTTCCAAAGAATAAAATGCTTCTCACATTTTCAAAATCTAGATTTTCCAAGATACAATGAGAGGATAACATAATGGCAAGAGTATTTTAAAAATTAGCATGAAAGTCCTGAAAATTTCAAATTCCAAGTATCCCGTGTCAAAATTGTTTACAGATAACATGAACCCTTCTAACAAACCCACCAACTACTGATTAAGTATTGTCTTTCTTCAGAGACAACTTCACACTATATCTGTGTATGCAAACTAGTCCATATTTTACTTTTCTTACTTTGAGAAGCAATCCACTTGGCAGCACTTTTAACAACTAGCCATAGGTCCTTATGACCCAGCAATAAATATGCTATCAGTCTGGGGAGAACTTTCTTGTCTGAAGAGGACAGAGTAAAATATGTGCATCCTAGTAGCCCCCAAACTTTTAGTAGAGTGAGGTCAATCGTATTCCTAGCTTAGGAAGAAGATCTAAATGATAGCAACTTTTACTCAGCAATCAGAATCCTTTACAAACTCTTAACACTCATTTGGCAGCAATAAGGACCTTACATTTATATTTATGGTTTTAAATGCTTATATTTGTTGTATTTTATTATAATTGCATAAGATTATTAATACCAAGAACCGTATCTTAAAATTCTTTCATAACCTGCATCAACATTTAACTCAGTGCTAGAAACATACTCAGAACTCATGAAACCACTAACTGATTAAAAGTTACAAAGTCCCAGGTTAGAAAAGCAATGATCATTCTTGCTTTATACAGCCAGAACTCCCAGGCCCATGTAGCTTACATTGGATCTCCTGTTCTCTTGTAAAGGCTGCCTATCAAAGCCAACCAAATGCACACAGGAACCCCATTATTCCCAGCAAGGTTTTCCATTGCCTAATTAATTCAACCTTACTCTTTCAAGATTTCCCAGTGAGTAGCACTATTGAGTCCGGATGACTTAAGAGGTTGGCTCTCACAGCAAGTAATTTTATGAACTGAGTGTGAACTAGAAGCAGTGATAAAATATTACCTGTCCCTATTGCTCTATTTGAACTAAAGCTGTTATTTTGAAATTGGCTATCCTTTCTAAATACCATTCACATAGAACTAGGTTTTAAATCAGGCACACTTTCCAAGAAGTCAGACCTGTTAGATAGGAGAAGGGTAGTGAAGTGACGAAGTAGAAACTGGTATTAAAATATCCACAATGCTTCTCCCCGACCCCAGCACACACACACACACACTAAGGTTTAGAGGCTGTTCAATGTGGCGCTTCATATGAGCTTAATTCTTGAAAGGCAAACCAGTGCTTTCTTATAAGAATAATAAGGAAGCAAACAAGGCTTTTCTTTTAGTACATGGACTAAATCTGGAGCATTTCCAGGTCCCCAGAGCCCAATAGACTGCTTGGCCAACAATTATCAATCCAATCCTCCGAGAAGTTTCAACAGACTTCCTTTCTGAAATGATATTTATATCTTGATTCTCTTAGTCCCCTCTTTATCATATGTTGGCTGTTCATCTTCCTTCTCTCAAACGCCCAGATTATAATACTTGGAAAATTACCGGTCTTTCCTGGTGGCTTTATTATGCCTCTCCCTGTTAATACTGGAAACAGTTAAGTCTAAGACTACAGTCATCCACTGATCTAGAAAAGGCTGGAAGTTCTTCAAGGGGAGGCACTTACGTAGAAAGTAAACCAGTGAACAAAGAATAAGCAACCTCAGTTTGTTTTGTTTAGGTGTAGGAACAGGGACTATGGAATATAATTACACATAAAGACATTTGAGAGCTCAAGAAAAACCTCTGGCTTAAATCAAAATGTTGAGTAAGATTTTCCAAAACTCAAAATCAAACCTATTTCAATTTCACTGCTTGTTAAACTCTTTCATTTGAAATCACTCTCAGTTGCTGAATTGTCTGCTTTTATAGGAAGAAATTGTGATATTTTTTCCTTCTTGTTCTAGGTCAGTTTTAAAAATCAACTTTATTGAAGTATGATTGACATACAATAAATGACATCCATTTAAAGTGTGTATAATTGACATACAATAAATGACATCCATTTAAAGTGTGTAATTCAATAAGCTTTCACAGATGCATACACCACAATCAAAATACAAAATATTTATATCCATTACCCCAAAAAGTTTTATCATGCCCTTTATTATCTATCCCTTTTGCTGTCCCTAGCACTGTGGGCCACCACTGATTTGCTTTTTGTTCCACAGAATAGTTTGTATTTTTAGTATTTTATATTAGTGGAGTCATACAGTATGTACTTTTTTTTTCTGACTTCTTTTACTCAGCTTAAAGATTTTAGATTCAGCCATGTTTTTGCATATATTCATAGTTTGCTCTGTTTTATGGCTGAGTGGAATTCTATTCTATAGATACATCACATTTTGTTTATTTATTCAACTGTTGTTGTGTGTTGGAGTTATTTCTAGTTTTTGACAATAGTAAATAAGGGTTTGTGTGGACATGTTTTTATTTTTCTTGGTTAAATACCTAGAGGTGGGATTCTGGGTCTTAGGGTAAGTACATGTTTTACTTTTTGAAAATCTGCCACAGATATTTCCAAAGTGGCTGTACAGTTTCACATTCTCACCAGTGATTTGTGAGTTTCAGTTGCTCCAATTCTTTATTTGCACTTGGCATTACCATTTTTAGTCTTTTTAGTTTTAGACCTTCTAATGGGTAGAAGTGACATTTTATGTGGTTTTAATTTGCATTTCCCCATGAGTACTTGGTGTTGAACATCTTCTCATGTGCTTTTTGGCCATTAATATGTCTTTTTTTAAGAAGCCTCTTCGAATCTTTTATGCATTTTTCATGGGGCGTAAGCCTTCTGATGAGTGAGTTGTGAGAGTTCTCCATATATTCTGGATGTCATTCCTTTGTCAGAGATAGATACTGTAAATATTATTTCCCATTTGTAGCTAAACATTTCATTTCTTATTTCCATCTTTAGAAGACCAAACTTTATTATTTTTATAGTCTAATTTATAAATTGTTTATTGTTTTATGATTTATGCTTACTATGCCCTGCCTAAGCATTCTTGACCCTCTCCAAAGTTGCAGAGATTTTCTCATGTGTGTGCTTTTTTTTCTTCTAATCTTATTCAAAGTATATCCCTTCTAGAATAATCTAGTTTTGAGCATCTAATACCTCATTTATTCAGTTTACAAATTTTGATATGTGTATTGGTAATGTCAGGGACCCTCAGCATTCTCAAATGGAACAAATGGTTCGTAGAGTAATGCTGAACAGAAAATCAGATTTTGGTGTAGGGTCATTTTTCTCATTTCCTTTCTCTCTTTCTTTCTCTCTTTCTTTCTCTCTTTCTTTCTCTCCTTCCTTCCTCCCTTCCTCCCTCCCTCCATTCCTTCCTTCTTTCCTT
>NW_012101665.1:2776008-2863756 GCF_000951045.1 Mandrillus leucophaeus | reverse complement strand
CAATAATCTGAACTGTCGCATTCAGTTCTGAAGTAAGAGTCTTCATATTTCAAGAAATCTTGATCATGATCAGGAGATCATTACTGAGAATATGCCTCAATTTAAGTTCCAATCTCAAATATGCCTCAGAAGAACTGCCTGAAAGTTGCTAATTTGAACTGAGAATTTTGTTATTCCCTAGGTAGCACCTTTCTAAATGATAGGATGTCAGAAAAACTCTTTCTCCAAATATTCCCTCTTTATTCACTATATTTAGTTAACTATTGCTGCATTGCAAATTACCACCAAAACTCTGTGGCAACATCTGGGAAAGAAAAGAGAAGCGCAAAATGGGGTGATAGGAATGTCACGTTCTGGGATCCTTTGTCTGTAAGCAGCCCCACCCTCAAGAGGTTTAAGAAATACCTGTACTTAAAACAAAAGTGTAAAATCCACTGAATTTGTGCTATTGAGTCCAGTTTGTAGAATGATTATTTCATAGACTGAAATTGCCACACTCACCCTCAAAGCTCTTACTCATGCGGGACTTTTCCATAGAGAGCAGGAATTTTGCTTATCTGTTCAGTCCTTTTGACGAGAAAAAACGCACCCCCTCTGGGAAAAAGCAGCCTCTGGGATTGTGGCTGGGTGCATTTTGAGAAGAAATAGTCATCTTTGTCTCCTGTAGAAACAATTCTCTGGCACAAAGCTTAGAAAGGGGAGGATGCAGTAAGTGCCTTTCAGCCTGACTCATCTCCCTAGTTGGGACCTTTTGTGCAGGGTACATACCACCCAACTGGATTCAGCAGCATAGACTTCTAGAAAGGAGTAAATTCAGCATTCTTTGTTGTCTTTGCCATCAAAAGTTGAGCTTTAATTTGGAGGTAGAAGACCTGAATTTGTGTTTCAGTATTGCTCCTTACTTGGATAGTCATCTAGGGCAAATACCTCTCAAAGTTTGTTTCCTCTACTTACACGAGGCTCTGTGTGACAGATGAAAGTGTACATGACATAACCATTGCAGTAATTAAGGAGAATAATATTTGGATGTTTAATAAGGTGTAAGTTTTATGTGGCAGAGTCAGTTTGGTTATCTTTTGAATGAGTCTATGACATGGATTCTCTATTCTTAAAAAGAGTTAGAGAGGCTTCAGAGTTCACAGTTGGCCTATAGATTAAAATTGTGGACCAAGTGATCTTCAAATCTGTGTGTGTCCACAGAAATTCTCATTAGCATAAACTTACTGCTATGCATAAATGAATCACAAAGTGGCCCATTTCTTGCATATATTAGCAAACTTGTGTTTTAAAAAAACAGTTAATGGAGAAAGAAACAAAAGGATTACAAACACAAGTTAGAATCATGGCTGAAAATCATAGATATTTAATCTCTGTCTAAAAAATACAATACAATTGTGCGTGTGCTTTTTTTTTAAAATTTCTTAAATTTCTCCCAAGAGTAGAGAGCTATGGGGGAGTATTAAAAGACAGGACTCCTTCAATCTCCATTTTCTTACATAAATAAGTCCACACCCTCAGTTATCTTACTTATTTCTTCTTAAACATCTCCCCCAATCTTACCAGTATCTTTACGGTAACAAAAAAAAAAAAGGAAAAAAGAAAAAGAAGCAGGTGGGGGTGAGGAGGGAAGGATAAGCTATTGCAATTATGGCAACACATGAAAAGGAAACCAGACACAGAAAGACTGCAAAGGAAAAAATTTAGTTTAGATGCAAGATAAGATTAAATACTTAAGTATTGACAAACTTGGCCCTGTTTATGGGTCTCGAAAAATTTATATGCTGGATCTTAGGGAGCAACAGAGGGCCGTGCAAGGCTTGAACTTTTTGCAAAGCAAGAACATCTGGCTCTGAGGAAGTGGCCCAGGCAGGAAAGGCTCTGCCTGTCTGGTCCTCCCTGGTTCCCACATTGATGTTGGACTGTTTTCCCCAGCTCACGACCTTCCTGAGACTTCCTGTAAACAGGCCAGCCAGTCACAGCCAGGGACACTGATCTCCCTCCCCACCCCAAAGACAATGTGAGAAAATCCATTTTCAACCCACGGTAGCCATGAAATTGCAATGAAAAAAAGTTCTAAAGAAAAACAAAACAAAAAGCCCATAAAATCTCGTTGAACCGACCTTTCCTGAAAGGGAGCAAGTAAGAGAGACAGTGGGGTGTTTCTAAAACTTGAATCAAGTCCAGGCTTATTTTAAGGGAAAACATAATTCTTTCTGATCCCTGATGGTGTTTTAGGACACTTGCTTCTCCCATCAGCACTTCTCAGACCCCAGTCACAAAACAGTGACTTACAAAAAGACACATCCAGCAGGGTGTGGTGGTTCACGCCTGTAATCTCAGCACTTTGGGAGGCAAAGGTGGGAGGATTGCTTGAGCCCTAGAGTTCAAGACCAGCCTGGGCAACATAGGGAGACTCTGTCTCAATAAATTAAATTAAATTAATAAAAAGATATTCAGTGGAAACAGCTTTCGATTGTGAGTTGTTATTGTAGTTGGTATTTTATAACTTACATGTTTTTGGAGTTCCAGAATATGTCTGAGGCTCTCAGGGTTGGGAATTAACATTACAGTGGAGAAGATGCAACTTAAATATGCTTGGTATTGAATCTCAGCACAAATACTTATCAGGTATGTGATATTGAACAACTTATTTAAATATTGTGTGCCTAGTGAGGTTAATACAAGGCCTGGCACATAGCAGATGCAAAACACGTGTTCCTAGTCTTTATTCACAAACCATGCAGAGTACAGGTTTTCTATTGTCCCTTGCTCTATAATCTAGACAAACATTCATTGGCTGCCTCAGTTTGTATGATATTTATTTCTTGGTTCTTTTTTCTTCTTTTTTTTTTCTGGGTTTTATGATTACAAATTAGATTTCAGGAAAACATACCCAAACTTCTATCTTAAGGAAAACTGGTGATGCTACCATTTCCAGATCTCAGAGGAGTTTTATATCTTGTTTTATTTCCAGGCACTGTGGAAGGTAGGAACACATAGTTCAGCATCCCCTCCAAACTCATAGAAATGTTGGACAAAATATAATAAGAAATTAATTTTAAATACATAGTCAATTTCTAAAAAGAAAAGAAAAATCTCGTTAATACACAAATAAAGAGTATGTACAGACCTAAAGCTATAGCTGCAGAGGAACGGCATCTGGATAAAGTCCTCAGAAGAGCAGAGTTTTATGGCCTAAGCTGGGATAGAAGAGGTCTCATGGTTGTGTGAAGTGGGATAGGATAAATCACAGAGAGTCCTGAATCAAGCTGGCAGGCCTCAGGGAACACACTTTCCGTAACACTGGAGCTGGGAAATTCTGCTCCCTGTCTAAAGAACTGGGTATTTTGGGGGATTGCAGAGAGCAGAAAGAAGCACAAAGAGAAATTAAAACCCCAAGTCAATAACACATGCAGGAGTGCAATGTGAATTTATACTACATTCATGGTATGGGAGCCTATAACAGATAGAGAAAATAACACAATTGGTTTGGATCTTAGGGCCCAAGAAGTAAATGCAAAACTTAAAAAAAAAAAGTATAGAGTTTTGCTTTAACATCTCAGAGTTAAGGGGAGTTCTACAATAAGTAAACTCCGCCAAAGTTAAACTCACAGTTAAAAAAATTGTTAGCCATAGAAGAAAATGTACCATCATCCAGGAGAGACAACATATGCAACCAATAAGAAAATTTGAACTACAAAGTCGAGAAAAAATGCTAGAGCAACTGATATATAACGTTAAAAAAAAAAACTTTTGACAAAATATCATCACATTGAAGCTGTGAAATATCATAGACAAAGTACTAATATCCAAAGTCCACATCAATATGCCTGTGTGTGTGTGTGTGTGTGTGTGTGTACGCATGCGTACTGAGTGTATGTGTGCATGTGTGTATATATGTGTGTGATTCTGATATATACTGGAGTAATATTGGAAGGAGATACATTTTATGGTTTGGGGTTAGAGTTTTATTAAGGCTGACAGACCAATCTTAGAAAAGAAACTTATGCAGGAAACTCTGCATACAGATGGGGCCTCAGAAGATTTTCTTGGTTTTATTTAAGAGGAATTAGAAAAAATCCATACATCAGCTCAGGACAGCAGCAAAGGAATCTTGCTATCCAGCTGAGGCTTGCCTGAGACAAGTGAAACCCGAAGGCCCTAGTAGAATCAAAAGGAAAACTGCCTTATGAGAGCACAATCAGAATCCAAGGCACACAATCACTCCTGCAGGAGGTTAGTTCACAACCTAAATTCACAACCACAGAAGAAAACATGAGGTCAAATGAAAATGTGCTACAAGAGAATTAATACCCCAAAGTCTGGCCATAAGAACAGTGTAATTTATACCATAACTATCTTTAGAACACTGACAGTCGAAAAGGAAGATGAGAAAGCTGTAATGATCGCTGTCATGTGTACTAAAATACTTGTATGTTGGGAAAAATGTAGACATAATTCTAGACCAACTGAGATTTTAAGGAAACCTTCAAAAGGACAGAAATAGAATGGATAACTTCCAAACTCATGGAGAAGTAATAACACTAATAAATCTAGAATGACCCAATAGAAAAATGAAGGGGAAAAAAGAAGCAAGGGACAAGCGTGGAAAAAAAAAAAAACTGGTATAAATAAGTCCAAATATATCAGTAACTACAACTTCTTAAAGCTATATAATGTCTTATTGTATGTATTTTTACATATTATACATATTAGGGACTTCTGAACTATGCCAACATTTTTGACACATGGTTGCAATCAATATCTTTGTCTCATGAACTGTCAGTGACTTCCCTTTGGCATCCTCCTTTGTCAATTCCACTCAGCAAGCTTTTCCTGTTACTCATACTACCGTGTATTATTTAATAGTCATATCACCATACGCTATATAATTTACTACTTAACAAGTAGTGAATTTCTCCTCCTTACCTCTCTACTATCTTCCCCTGTTCTTTATTATTTTTCTTGATCAAATTGGTCATTATTTGCATTGTGTATTTGCATAGTATATTGATTTATAGAGCATTTTTATAATGAAAAGTATCATTTTATTGTTAAGGTACATCAGATATTTTTTTCTGAACTAGTCACTTGAGTTCTCACTTTTTAATGTAGTTATCTTGTGGTTTCTTTTTCAATTTAGGACCAAATTTATTGATCTCATGGCTTCTGTTTTTTAAATCATATTTTAAGAGGTCTTCCCACACATACACAGACACACACACACACTCATGCATAAATGTGCATATATGTGCATATATGCCTATGTAAGGATGTATGTATGTGTGTATATATAATGCATATAGACTTACATATATAATATCACCTCTAATGTTGGTATGTTCAAATGTTTTCTCCTCATGGAATTTATGTTTGTGTAAGACTTAAGATAGGAAATTGTCTTTTTTTCCTAAATCGTTAACATAAATTTAAAAATACAACTCTCATCTACTGATATGCAGTGCCACCTTTACCAAATAGTAAGTCTCTGTACGTCTCTGAGTCTATTTCTGGGTTTTCTATTATGCTCTTTTATTCTGTATATTTATCATGTGATTCTACCACTATTAAATTACTGTAAATTTATAATCTGTTTTAATATCTGAGCATTCAACTCAAAAACTTCTATAACACTTTTATATGTATAGTTTTCTATGTGACCTTTAGCACCACCTTGGAGGGTTTAAAACACACACTACAAATATATAACACCCTTCATTCTTATTGATATGGCACCTTTTATTTTTATTGATATTTATAGATAGATTTAGAGAAAATCTACTTCTTCATAATTTTGATTCTTACTATTTTATTTTATTTTTTGATTCTTACTATTTTAAAACAGGGTATGCTTCTCTCTATATTTATCAAATTATATTTTTATACCCATAAATCAACCTTCTCCCCCTACCCTGGTGATACGGTTTGGCTGTGTCCCCATTCAAATATCAACTTGAATTGTAACTCCCAGAATTCCCACATGTTATGGGAGGCATCCAGGGGGAGGTAGTTGAATCATGGGGGCTGGTCTTCCCTGTGCTGTTCTTGTGATAGTGAGTAAGTCTCCCGAGATCTGATGAGTTTATCAGGGGTTTCTGCTTTTGCTTCTTCCTCATTTTCTCTTGCCTCTGCTATGTAAGAAGTACCTTTTGCCTCCCACCATGATTTTGAGACCTCCCAAGCCAAGTGGAACTGTAAGTCCAATTAAACCTCTTTTTCTTCTCAGTCTCAGGTATGTCTTTATCAGCAGCATGAAAACAGACTAATACACCTGGTAACCACCAATCTACTCTGTCTTCATGAGATACACTTTCTTAGCTCCCACATATAACTGACAACATGAGCTATACATTTAATCTTCTTTTGTGTAAATTGGGTGCATTTAAAGGATCTGGGAAGGTTTAAAAATGATGTAGCTATTGCTTATTTCTTCTTGAGCATATTTTCAGATAAAATTTATACACTAAGTTGCTATTAAGAATGAAATTTTTCTTCCATTTTCTTTGTTTCTGGATGTTATTAAGACATAAAAAACTATTGATTTATATATGTTAATTTTAATTCAATCAAGTTCAAAAACCTCATTGAATTCTCTGATTTTAATATTTAAGATTTGATGCTTTCTAGATATTGCAGCATATTATTGACAGTGATATTACTTACTTCCTCGTGGGGTTTTCCTCCCTTTCTCTCTTGTCAGATATATCACTTACTATTTCCAAAACAACGTTGCATAATAGTAACGATAATGAAATTCTTGTTTGATTTTTGGTTATCATGGAAAGGCTTCCAATGTCTTTGTGGTTGAGTTAAAGTATATATTTCATCATTTTAAAGTAGTTATATGTAAAGCATATATTTCATCATATTAGTTTGTTTCTACTCCTATTTTACTTAGAGACATTTAAAAAAATATATAAATTTTTTAATGGAAAAAATGCCTTTGAGTATCTTTGGAGATCATCATATTAATAGATTTCCTAATAATGGGTCATACTAAAAATCTTTTTTTTTTGAGGCAGAGTTTCGCTCTTGTTGCCCAGGCTGGAGTGCAATGGTGCGATCTCAGCTCACCACAACCTCTGCTTCCCAGGTTCAAGCAATTCTCCTGCCTCGGCCTCCTGGGTAGCCAGTAGCTGGGATGACAGGCGGGCTCCACCACTCCCGGGTAATTTTGTATTTTTAGTAAAGACGGGGTTTCTCCATGTTGGTCAGGCTGGTCTTGAACTCCCAACCTCAGGTGATCCGCCCGTCTCGGCCTCCCAAAGTGTTGGGATTACAGGCGTGAGCCACTGCACCTGGCCATAAAAATATTTTTATGGCTTTCTCTTGGTCAGGTGCTATTCTCTTTGCTTATATTTTACATTTTTAACTTAATATTCACAAATATTTTCCATGTGCTACATTTAAAAAATTTGGAGATGGCTGGGTGTGGTGGCTCACGCCTGTAATCCCAGCACTTTGGGAGGCCGAGGCGGGTGGATCACGAGGTCAGGAGGTCGAGACCATCCTGGCTAACACGGTGAAACCCCGCCTCTACTAAAACTATAAAAAATTAGCCAGGCGTGGTGGCGGGCGCCTGTAGTCCCAGCTACTCGGGGGGCTGAGGCAGGAGAATGGCGTGAACACGGGAGGTGGAGCTTGCAGTGAGCCGAGATCGCGCCACCGCACTCCAGCCTGGGCGACACAGCGAGGCTCTGTCTCAAATAAATAAATAAATAAATAATAAAAATTGGGGGATCGACATTGCACTGGTTTCAAAAAAAAAAAACCAGAAGTTGTCCTTTTTGCCCATGTTCTTTATAAAGCTGTCTTTTTTCTGTTCTTTAAAAGTTTTATGTAAATTTCCAAGCGAACTCTTTGGTTCTAACGCTTTAGGGGAGGCGAGTAGGTACCTTGTAACATTATTTCCTCTTTGGGAATTGGTCCTTTTGTGTCAGTTTCAATTTGTAACTTTTTCCTAGAAAATATCTATTTTACGATTTTCAAATTTATTTTCTTGAGTTGAGCAAAGTTTTCATTCATAATTCCTTTTATTCTTCTGCGTCTGTGGCTATTTTCCCATTCTCATTTTTTACTTTTATATTTCCCCCTTTTCTTAATTATATTTACTAATAATTTTTTTACTATAAGGATAATTATTTTTCAAAAAGACTCTTAGTTGTCTTAGTTCTACCATTTTTTCAGTTTTCTTATTTATTAATGTCTGTTTTTACTTTTTTAACTTCTTTATTTTCTCTTGTTTTTATTTTTCATCTTGTTTCAAATGTTTTTAGTTGTATGCATGATCTATTAATTTTTAATCTTATTTATTAGTATAATTACTTTTAACACTGCTTGTAGTGCAGCCACAGCTCTGATTTATTTCTATGTCATTTCTATCTTGTTTATATCTTTGTTATAAGTTGTTTATTTATTAGAGGTTTTTTTCTTGCCTTTTTGTTAGTATGCAGATATTTGAATTATTATCAGATGATATTTTAAGTATCATAAATCTTCGGAATTTACTGAGATCTCCTTGGTGGCCTAATATTTATTCCATATGTGTTAATAGTCCTTGAAAATTTGAGAAGAAGGTACATTCTAAATTATAAAATGATATATATTATATGTAATTATATTTAATTTTAAAATCTAACTTACATTACTTAGGTCTTCTCTATCTTCATTTGTTCTTCACTTGACTTGTCAAAGTTAAGAAGCAAAAGTCTTCTGCTCTTCATATGTTCAGTCTATTTTTCTGTCTCTCTGCCTCCACCTCCCTATCTCTGGCTCTCTCTGTTTTACAAATTTATATTTTAGATAATTGGTGCTTAGATACTAATGAAATTTGGATGATCTGCATAAATTGTGCCCTTTATTATTATAAAAAGATTCCTACTTGTCTTGTTCAATCTTTTTACTCTGAATTCTACTTATCTAATATTAAATATTATGACTACTAGTTTCTTTCCACTTCATTTCTTGAAATGTTTTTTCCTTTTAAAAACAATTTCCACTCTTTTTAGTCACTTTGTTTTAGATATGTTCCTTATTTATGCTTTGTGAATTTGTACAATGACCTTATTATTATTCAGGAGGTTTGCTTTCTGCTTTTAGAAATTTTAGCAGTTATATCTATTAATATAACTAGAACTGACTGTAACATATTTAATTTTCTATGTCTATGAATAGTATCAACTAACTCTTCAATATGAGGACACAAGATATTATTAACATATTTCACAGCCTTTCAGTTCTTTCTTCCCTTTCTTCTGACCATCGCCAATATAATACTTGATTATATGATTTCCATGGTTCTTGTAGTCTTTGCCTTTCTGATATTAAGAAGACAAACTTTAATTATCTGGTTTATTAGCTTTTAAATTAATAAATTAACTGCTATGAAGTGAAAAGTCAGTTTTATTTATACTACAAACTTATTTAAATAGTTTGTGTCTCTGTTGTGGGTATATATTCAAATAGTAGAACTACCTACACATCACATTCTTAACATTGGAAATCCAATAAGATTTTTATGTCTCTCTAAAAATAAATGTAATTTTAAAAGCAAAGATTTTTTTCCCGTAGTCACTAGAGAGTTAACTGGCAATTTTAAGAAGAAATTTAGATAGGACGAAGGTATATACAGCATAGAAAAGAATACATCCAATGGCACAAGGGTGGTATAACTCCACAGTTTGTTACCGTATATTTTAAGTACGTAAATTTAAATCACATTACTATAGCACTATTTTGCATGTAATAATGTTGCAATAAAATATTGCAAGACAAAGATATTATTTGTGAAGCGAAATAAAAATGCTTTGCCTTAGTTTCACCTGCATGGTGCCTTATATAAACACACTGCTGTTTGCTCACTAGAAAGAATTAGTTGAATATACATTCTCAGGACAGCTTGACATACACTCAAGAGGTACAGACTGTACTACTTGTCTAACTATGCAAACTTTTCATTTTGAGTTAAGTAGAAGAGGCAGTTTCCAATGTGTTTGTCTTTTGCCTGAGAACCTCTTTACATCTCGTGTAACCCCAGGAGAAAATACCACTGGGGTTACTTAGAGGAATTAGGACTACTAGAATTGGATCTGAGTTTTATTTGCTTTGTCAGGAAAAGCCTACTTGTCTACGGGGTGACTGTTGCTGTCTCAGAAGAAGTTCGGTCTCAGTTGTTTAGGAAGTCACATATGGGCAGTCTTCACATGGACTTTTATATGCCCTTAATCAGCTGAGTCTACCTTATACTGCCCCCTAGAGTACATAAAGTCCATTGACAAGCGTTATCTTCCACACATTTTGAGTGTGCCAATCACAAACTGCATCTTTAAGTCATTTCTCTATTGTTCATTCATACATGTATAACCGTAAATAAGATTTACTACTGACCTTTATTGTGAAGTAGACATGCTATATCATACTGCTCGAAAAGAATGTTAGATGTCTTAGTAGATATAGACTCAACATACCTATAATCAGAGAGATAGACATAGTTGCTTTAACTTTCATAGCATTCACAAACATCAGTCTCCTTGCTTGAAATGTTACCAATACTAATACTATTTACCCCAATCATAATCTTCGTCCTAAGACAGCCAGCCTCCCTCCTACACATTGTAACTAAACTCAGTGCTTCCAACTCAGAGATGGTTTTCAATCAATATATCCATTGTGTGAGAGTAAATGCGACTTGGCCTTCAGCCAAGACTATGCCCAAGACATTAGTTCTGTGTTCCCTGAGTGAATTCAGCCTTTCTTATAGGATTCAGGTATTTAATCACTCCATGTCTACACAATATCACTGCGAGCCCTGGGAAGCATTACCACATTGCTGTTTCTATTTTGTCACTCACTCCCTTGACTGGTTTGTTTTTAGAGGTTTAACTGAGCCTTTAGCCTAAAGGCTATTTCCTTTACATGTGTTCTACAGAAGTATGTAGGAATTTCGCCAAGAGGCAATATAATGAGTGTTGGAAATGGGACAGGTTTTGGGGTCAGATGGACCTGCATTTGAGATCTGGCACTGTCACTCACTTATTGAGCAACCTGGGAAAGTTTACTTAACGTCTGAAAATCCTATTTTTTCATCTGTAAGAATATGTACTACACTCCAAATGGCATAATTATTTTGAAAATTAGAAATAAAGCCATGTATCTAACAGATTTTTAAAAAGTAAATAGCTCATGGGTATGTATGTATTTAAAAGAAAGGATTCACAGGAAAATATGTGACTTCTTATCTCTCCTGTCAAAAAAAAGAAAAAAAATGAAACATGACCCTAAGAAAATAAGATATCCTTGGGTTTTTTAGGTTCTAATGTTTAAATTAATATATTTCCTTTGAAAAAATCTTCTACCAGTTTTCAATTACAGATGACTTAATCTAACAACAAGCATATAGGAAGTGTGAGGACTGCGCTAAGCGTCATGAGAAACTCAGGACACACTATAAGAGCCTGGCACTTACTGAGGCTCAGAAAACAATACTCCAAAGTCTGGCATTTTGGCATGCTGAATACTTTGAACTAAAGGAGATTGGAAGGCCCGAAACGCAGCGTCAGAAGCAGTATCTGTCTGACCTGTTCCTGCCTTCCTATCTCCCACCCCTCATTTCCTCACAAAGCAAGCCATAAAAACTAGAATTCCTCTTTCTCAGCCTAAAAAATGCATCTGTAACTTTCCCTTGCCTGTCTGTGTAACATCTGGCCATCAAGATATTTTTTGACCTATCTTCCCTCCTTCTAGGAGGGGTCCTATCCTGTACCTGGGAGGAAGAAATGCTACACAGAGAGGCCAAGATGAATCTGAACAGACAGGCCTTGGTGAGTTTCTCCCCTCAGTTTATTACTATTAGATTATTCCCTTTTCATCTGATCACATTTCTACATGTCTGTCTATGGAACCTAACCATAAACAATAGACACTTTTCCCCAAAGTCTTTGGGTATGTGTCTCTCCATTTGGCAATTTTGATTTATGTCATTTATAATAAAATTGTAGCTGTTAAGTGTAGCATTTTCCTATGTTTTCTCAGTCATTCTAGTTAGTTATCAATCTGATAAGGTCGTGGGAACCTCTTAATTTGCAGCCAGTTGGAAAGACATGTGGGTGGTATGTGGGCCGTGAAGTGTGGCTGCTGTTTGCAGTAAGGACAGCCTTGTTGAGGGTCCATGCCCTTTAACCTGTGGATCTGGTGCTGACTCCAGGTGGTTAACATTAGAATTGTATTACAGTATACCAGTTGGTGTCAGAAGACTTGCTCAGAAATTTCAAGTTCAACTGAGGAAAAGATAATGATAAAACCAATACCAAAAATATAGAAATTATCTGGAATTGCACTAGGAGGTATTTGAGATACTCAGAAGATTTTCTGAAATAAAACATTGTATTAGTTTGTAGAGCTTCTAAAACAAAATACCACAGACTGAGTAGCTTAAACAACAGAAATCTATTTTTTCACAGTTCTGAAGACTAGAAGTGTGAGATTAGGATGTCAGCAGGTTTTGTTTCTTCCTGAAGCCTTTCTCCTTGGCCTCTAGATAACCTCCTTCTTGCTGTGCCTCACATGGACGTTTTTCTGTGTGTATGCACCCTGTTTCTTCATTTTCTTATGACACCAGTTATATTGGATGAGGATCCAATCCTAACAATCTCATTTTAGCTTAATCACCTTTTTAAGGACCTTATCTTCAAATACAATTACATTCTGAGATTCTGGGGGTTAGGAGTTCATATATAAATTTTGTTGGAGAGACAATTCTCCCCAAAACACTGTAGTATTTGACTCATCTAACTATAAGGTGTCAGTCAAAAACATAGTAGTGGAGGAATTACTAAGGGAATGAGTATAAAGAGAATATAGATAGGAGCTAATAACAAAGTGCTTGGAAACAGCACATAACAAACTTATAGAAAGTCAACAGTTAGAAATCTAAAATGCTTAAAGATCAAAGGGGAAAGAATGATGATAAATCATTCAACTATTACAATGCCACAAGTAGCTAATGCAATTAGTTTGCTGGTTACTCAACTAATAGGACTATATCACTGTGACTACTGCAACAAGTAATTAACTGGGGGAAGAGGAGAACCTGGAAGGCAATCTCCAAAACAAGTGGATGAGGCCGGGCGCGGTGGCTCAAGCCTGTAATCCCAGCACTTTGGGAGGCCGAGACGGGCAGATCACGAGGTCAGGAGATCAAGACCATCTTGGCTAACACGGTGAAACCCCGTCTCTACTAAAAAAATACAAAAAACTAGCCAGGCGAGGTGGCGGGCACCTGTAGTCCCAGCTACTCGGGAGGCTGAGGCAGGAGAATGGCGTAAACCCAGGAGGCGGAGCTTGCAGTGAGCTGAGATCCGGCCACTGCACTCCAGCCTGGGCCACAGAGCGAGACTCCGTCTCAAAAAAAAAAAACAAAAAACAAAAAACAAGTGGATGAGGATGGGTAAAAGGAATAATGAATGTGGGCAGAAAAAGAAAAAAGAATAAATTACCAGCAGAATATCTGTGTCATGAAGACTTTTATTAAAAACTAACCTCTGATCCACACTTGGAGGATAGGCTGATTTCCTCTCTGAGTATCTCTAATATGCTAGGCATGTGGAAAAAAAAAAAAATGCAAAATCCTCCTCCCCTTCCTCCAAGACTGGGAAAAAAATCTCACTAATTTTGCCTGAACTCAACAACATTGCAAGGGAGGATAAAAATGAAATTTCTAATAAGTTAATCAGTTGTATAAATTAATAGAAGTACTACTGACTTTTTAATATTTTAGCTATAATATATATAGCAAACAATGTAGGAAGAAATGATTCTTTTTTTTTTTTTTTTTTTTTTTTTTTGAGACAGAGTTTTGCTCTTTTTGCCTAGGCTGGAGTGCAATGGTGTGATCTTGGCTCACTGCAACCTCCGCCTCCTGGGTTCAAGCAATTCTCCTACCTCAGCCTCCTGAGTAGCCAGGGTTACAGGCATGCACCACCACACCCGGCTAATTTTGTATTTTTAGTAGAGACGGGGTTTCTCCACATTGGTCAGGCTGGTCTCGAACTCCCAACCTCAGGTGATCCGCTCGCCTCCGCCTCCCAAAGTGCTGGGATTCCAGACGTGAGCTGCCGCGCCCGGCCTGGAAGAAATGATCCTTTCATTTACTCCCGAGATGTTAGAAGACACTGAGGCGTCAATAGGGTTTAATTCCATACTCTGCCATTGAATATGGCAATTGTAATGACCATAGCAACTTAATCAGAACTAAATGAGTAGTAGATTTGAACTTACTTAAGAAAATGCAACAAAATCTAAAGTTGGTTTTACTAAAACATGATTTAATAAACTCTAAATCTATAGATTTTGCTGAAGTTCTTATAATTGGGTTATAGTAGTAAATTCAAGAAACCACTTTCAATGAACTATATTACTTCTAAAATGCTTTAAAATGGTGTTTGTGTCCTGGACATGATTTTCCCCAAGAAGAACTATTGTGTTCACCCTACCTTTAACTGTTTCTAGTCAGCTCCACAGATTTCTTCAAAGTTAACTAGAGCAGAGAATGATGCCACAGTCAGGATAACATCCAATATATTTGGTTGCTTTATTGCAATCAGAAGAAATATCCTGACTAACATGGTGAAACCCTGTCTCTACTAAAAATACAAAAACTTAGCCGGGCGTGGTGGCAGGCGCCTGTAGTCCCAGCTACTCGGGAGGCTGAGGCAGGAGAATGGTGTGAACCCGGGAGACAGAGCTTGCAGTGAGCTGAGATCGCGCCACTGCACTCCAGCCTGGCGACAGAGCGAGACCCCATTTCAAAAAATAAAAAATAAAAATAAAAAACAAATGTATTTAACATCTATACACAGGAGCATTCAGAATGAAGACCAACTTCTCCACGAGTTACAGAAACTTATATACCATTTTGAGGTTGCAGAAAGAATGGGGGCTTGCATCCTGATAAAAAAGGTTATGGGAAGAAGGAGAAGATAAATTCTATTGAGGGGCAATAAATGACTGTAAAGGAGAATGATTGGATCAGAGAACAGAGATTAACTGGTAAATAGTTTCTTTGAAATTTAAATGATCCTTGGAGACAATCATTGTTCTTATAAAAAAGGTCTGTTCAGGTACCTTGGCCTTTTTTTCTGCAATAGATAATGAGATAACAGAGAGGGGAAGAAAACACAATTGTTCTCATTGGTAGGTTTGGATCCTAAGCAGATAAAGGAACTTCAGTTTATTTGGGAGAGACAGTGGTGGTGAGAGGCCAAAGAGATCTTCAGGCTTCTTCAGCTCAGCATGTCAAAACACCATATTTTGGTATATCAATTTCTGAGCCCCAACATTCTCCCATCTGAAACTTCCCTGGGAGTTTCACAAACTAAAAACTGAGTTAGTGGCTGTGAAAGAGAATAGTTAAGCTAAAATCTGAATGGCAAATAATTCTATTTTAGAAATCTGTGAATAGGTCAATTAAATACCACTTTCATTTTAGGAGATAGCATTGCAGATGGACTTTCAGACAAGAAAACAGGTTATCTTTGGGAACAGTCTATAAACGAGTTTCCTTACAGTCTGCAGGGCAGTCAGTTGCAGTGTCCAGATGTTAGACTCAAAGCACATTTAAAGAGGAAGCCAGCGGTGGCAATCTGACAAGATATTTTTTTTGCCTGTTTCACAAAGTTGAAGCTTTAGCTTATAGGGCCTCAGGAAAAAGGTAATAGCAATTTCATTGAGTCTAAGTAAGAAAAATCCTTTTGAATTTTTATTACCAGATTTTAGTGAGGATAAACAGTTGATATTTCTGGCTTTTAAACTTTTTTTTTTTTTTAACCAATGACATCCTCCCAAGTACCATAATTGAGGTTATAATTTAAGCATAAGGTGTCTTCAAAGAGGTGGCAAACACTTTTTACAAGATCCAAAATTACCCCAAAGATAGCTCAAAGAAAGGAAAATTTTGCTAGCCATAAATGGAGTGTGACTCACATTTCTGTTTGGCCAGTCTCTGGAGTCTCAGCTTCTCAGCTGATTTTCTATGTACAGAAGCCAGAACGCCTCATATGCCCTTACAGATGAAAGACAGGAAATCAAACTCTGTCCATGGAAGGGAAAATAGTCAATAAATTTTGTGAAGGTAACACAAACATCAATCCAGAAAGCACTCAGTCTCTTGCCAGAAGTTTAATTCAGGCTGCTGTGGTAAAAGGGCAGACCTTAGCCACTAGATTACAACGTGGGGTGGTCTTTATTGTTCTTCCCAGAAGAAATCCAGAGCAGACAGCTTGAATTTGCAAAGGATTTTAACTTTGTTTTAGGTCAGATTTCTTTTTTTCTCTTTAATTTAGTCAGAGAATTCTCAAGGCTAGCTGTGACACCATTATGTGTCCTTTTAGAATGTATTTTCCCATTAATTGTTTCCAATTTAAAAAATCTCTAAAATCTTTAAAAATCTATCGTTTGGCCACTGACAATTAGAATTTTCAAAGACATACTTAATTCCAATAGTGACTTTATCCAAAAGCCTCTTCATGTAAAACCCTGGTGGTAGTTTTCCAGGTTTTTACCATGGAAGAAACCGTTGTTCCCGGAGAGGGTGTAGAAGAGGCTATCCCCATGATCCCCACAAATTCATTCTCAGAAATAGACTCAACATAGCAAAGATGACAAAAACCCCATAGGTTTGGGACTTTTTAAGACAGAACTCACCTAAAAGCTTCATACATTCAGAATGAAGAGAGTGCTGCTTAAAATATTACAGGCCTCGGTCTTCCAATCTTTCAGACTGGCTGCCTGATGTGAACCTGAAAAATCACACCCTCCAGATGATGGAGACTAAGAGAGGAAAGACACTTAGTCACAGTCATGCTCTCAAGGACATGAGACAGGATAAGAGGAAAACCTCATCCGTATTACAGGGACCCACAGCAAAGTTTATTTTAATAGACGCCCATCTAGCCAGAACCACCAAACCAGCCAATCTTCAGGGCTGGTTGAAACAATGGGCTTATAGGGGTTGTAGGCCCATGTCCTCACTCTGGTACCCATCTTCACGACAGAACAACACAGAAAGACAAAGACGAAGGAAAATGACAACAACAACAACAACAAAAAATCACCTATTTCTGAGAGGAAAGGGGGTCAAAGAATGTGAATATTTATACCTCACAGTACCAAAAGTACACCAGAGTCACTATAACCCAAGACTCATCACACAAATCCGTTTTTCTCATTAATAAAAGCATTGCAGATGAGACAAACAGCGATTCTTTTCCCATCCACTCAGTTGGAATACGGAGAGAGAGAGATGTCAGGAGACTGGCTGGTAAGAAATTCTTATCCCTTTACTGGCAGGTCAGATTTCTGGGTTCTCTTTTCTGCAGCTTACAGAAGAGAAGAGCAGCTTTGATCTCCCTGCTCACTGTACTATAGTGTGGTGGCCATAGGCTCTTGACTCCTTAAAGTTTCACTGAAAAAATATCACTGACATGAGGCCGAGTAATGAATAGGGGGAAAGACCTGTAAATCTATTTAGCATGTACACACAGGAGCCTTCAGAATGAAGACCCAACTTCTTCATGAGTTACAAAAACTTGAGGTTACAGAAGAATGGGGGCTTACATCCTGGTAAAACAGGTTATGGGAAGGGGGAGAAGAGGAATTTTACTGATGGGCAATAAATGATTGCAAGGGAGAATGACTGGATTGGGGAACAGAGATTAACTGATTCATGGAGACAGTCATTATCCTCATAAAAAGGTCTGTGCAGGTATGGTCACATCTTCTTCTTTTCTGCAGTAGATAGTGAGATAACGGGGAGGGAAAGAAAAAGATTATTCTCCTTGGTGGGTCAGGATTTTAGGCAGATAAAGGAACTTCAGCTTCTTTGGGTGAGATCATGTGGAGATTAGGTCAGAGAGACCTTGAAGCTTCTTCAGCTTAGCATGTCAAAACATCGTATTTTAGGGCAACAATTTCTGAGCCCAATATTACTATGTCAACTCCCCTCCCCTACCAGGAAACTGCAATTGAGCAGAATAGATAGTAATGATACTAAGGTTATAAGGGTGTTAAAAGATAACATTTCTTAAGGGTACTTAAGGGTAAAAGCATTCTTCTCAAAAAATATAAAACACATGAAGATTTTATTAAATTCATTAATTAATAATGGAACTAGAAGATGTTACAACCAGTTCAGAGTAGTTCTTTTTAATGACACAAATGTAGGGAATAAGGAATGCTAAAACAAAATTTTAAATAGAGACAAAAGTGGTCTATCTACAGGACAATAACCAACTGTATTCCACAAGGACCCAATTTGTTTGTATTTCAATTGAAAGGAATCATTCACAGAATTATGAGTTTTAAATTGTTCAAAAACAATGACAAGCACAGTGATTGCGGATGGGTACACTATAAAGGTTGCCAGTGATCTCTGCCTTCCTCATTTCGAATCTGTCTCAATTTTTCTGACATGCATTTGCAGAGAAATTGTGATGGGGTTTTTTTTTTTCCATCAGACAAAAGGCAAGCATCCCATTTGACTGAGGGAGTCAAAGGTAGTCCCCACAGAAGTGGTATTTAAATGAATGTTGATTGAATGTGCATTAAGTAAAGAATATCTATGGGGACTTAACATTTGAAAGGTTCTGCGGCATCTGAAAAATCAGAGCAAAACTGTTGGATGAAAATGGAATGCTAATTTAGAGTCGTGTTTGGAAGAACTGAGGTCCCAGTGATGGAATTTGAGTTTATGATTTCCCAAAGTATGCCTCCTAGAGGAGGAAGTATACATCAGTGCTTGATGGCTTTGACAGACTCTGAGTGTGGCCTGCAACTTCTCAATGAAAAATGTCAAATTTATCAGCAATCATGTTTTATCTTAAAATTTCACTTGGGTTTTAATATAATAATCTATGAGATTACAACTTATTGAGTAAAATTTATTGTGCTTAGTACATGAGAGGAAAGAAGTATATGTTGGTTCTGAATTTTGGCTGAACTGACATTCTGCAAAGTCATCCCAGGCTCTTAGCCAGACTCTCTGGGTACACTCAGTTTGTCTATGGAGATATGCAAGCTCCTCAAATTAAGGGGCAAAACATGCATTGACTACAGGTTACTAAAAGCTTTTATTGGTCAGCGAAGTAACATAGTTATTTTATTCTGTTTGGGGAAAATTACTGCCAATTCCCTGAAAGATGAATTGACCCAGCACCAGTGAGAAGCAGGGATCAGAAAATGGGCTGCGGAAACAGGCCTGGACTGAGGGTGTGAATGGGAAGAAAAACGCTACCTTACAGAGGTAATTAAAATGTTCTGAGCAATTATCTACAGGCAAGAAAAGAGAAGGGTCAGGTGTAACAATTCTGGTTGTATTCTTCCAGACAGTTTGCTGGTAGAACTGGAGTTAGCTACTATGCCACTGATAGAAACAGGAGACAGCCAAGGGTCCCTGCAGAAACCCTGCCTTCAAGCCTAAAACGCCCTGCAGGCTGAAAAACCGGCTACCGGTCCCAGATGAAACCCACAACCCAGAGGGAGAACTGCCCCTGTTTGCCCATCCTTTCCCAGCCCATTTTTTCTGAGTAAGGCCCACATGCACACCGGGAAAATGGTGTGGAGCCACGGAAATTGCGCCTTGTTCAATGGGGAGGAGCCTGGTCTCTTCAGTTTTCCTGTGTGTGGCCTGGAATCAATCTGTGAGGTGGGGGCCTGTTAGCAGGATCCCCTCTCCCTTTCTTGAGAGTTTTTTCTTTTTTTCCTTTTTGTCCAATACATTCTGTTCCCCACACCCTTCAATGTGTCCACGTGCCTAAATTTTCCGGGTCTTGATATAAGAACCCAGATTTAGCTGAAATAAGGAAGAAAAATTCTCCTTAGAATTTTTGGAAGGTTGATATAAAGTTAACAGTTGCAGCCACCTGATAGTTTCTAAATCCCAAGTTTCTTGTATTACACATTGCTCTTTTTCTCTAGCCTTTTAAAGCAGACCTGTAAGAGATTCGGCCAGCTTTAGCATTTCTTTTGTCTTTTAATCTGTAAATGTTGTGCTTGAGCAGGAAGCAGACAGATTACCTTTTTAAGACACTAAAGGAGATGAGATGAAATTATTTGCATGATCAAAATGCATATTTAGAGTGTGCATCTGGGAATAAGTCTTCCATGATTAAGTTCTTGGGAAAAAGAAATTTCATTTTCCTACTTGGGATTAAAGAAAGTTCATCATAATATTAATAGTCTAGTGAGAAGAGTGAATGTGAGGATGCAAAGCCAAACAATATTCAAATTTACGAATCTGAGAAGAAATCTTTAATCTGGCATTATGGCCAACGAATCTCATGTAAAAGTTTCTTCCAGATTCCTGCACAGCTTAACTTTTAGAAACACAACACAGGATCTTTCAGAGATAAGCTTTGATGAGTTCAGGACACACCACCCCCAAAATATGACATGGTAGCATATGTAATATTTTAGGTGGAAAGAATTTGAGAAATATCATGAGTGGGAAGTGTCTTCTGACCTTGCCATGAAGCAGATCATAGCACCCCATGTGAAAGGTGCCCTCCCTCTACCCAGATAAAAAGATCAGCCTTCTCTCTGAAGACACAGGGATGCAGAGAGGAACTGAATGAAGGGATTTTGCTAAGTTTTCTCCAGCTTACTCATACCCTTTATGCTATCACATTTTCCATAACTTTCCACTTTTCATTAAACCTAGAATACAAACTCTCAGGTTAAACTGTTTCTTTGGATCTTCATTTCCTTATGAAAACTCCCATGTCACATAAAACTTAAATAAATGTGTATGCTTTCTTCTTGTTAATATCTCTTTTGTTGCAGGAGTACCACCCAATGCACGTAAGATGAGGAGAAGGAAAAGATGTTTTTCCCCCTCTATAGCTGCACAGTCACAAACAAGGCTGTACCTATGTGAGGTTTCTTTGGATAGCAGTGAGCAAAACCTATGTGGAGAGGTTCTGTGCTGAAGGAATTTTGCTTACCAGAGGACCAGAAACACATACACACATGAGCAGGGGACAAGGGCGTGGCAAAGGACTCAGAGTGATTAGGGGACATGAGCCTTATGGAAAGCAAAGGACCCTGGAAAGCAGTAATAGTCATTGCTGACATTCATTAATAGTTTACTATGAGTGTGTGTGTGCAACACACACACACACACAGATTGATTCTGCTTTTTCTAGAATTAGAACTAGAAACCCTGGTTAAGGAGGGCTAGGATACAAATCCCATTTGGGGATTGCATCCTTTAAAGGGCGTATGAGGAGAATTGTCGTTTCTTTAATAGTGCTTGGTCCTAAACTTTCCCACAAGTCCGATCATGGAAAGATTTCCCAAGGAGTTCTGCTTTGAGTATTTATATCCATCTGACTTCTAGGAAAAAGCCAAGAAATAGACAGAGAAACAAAGAATACCCTAAAGACACTTAGAGATGTACCAGATTGTAATGTTGCACATTTCTTAGGACAATATCATATATCAGAAGAGAGTGGGTTTACTTGGATAGGAGTCAGAAATTTGGGGAAATAATGGCTGTGTTAGCAAATGCAGCCTTCACCATACCAAGAAGGCTTGTTTTTCTTAGCACACAGTGGATTTAAAGTTACAGCCTGAGTGGATATTCCCAGCTCAGTTGATTTCTCATGAGCCACATATATTCACATGCCCCAGACAAGATTATTTCCAGTTTTCAGCACTCGTAGTTCTGGGAAGGGAGAGCTAAATTATGTGAGAGCACTCCCAGTGGGGGGACACATACAGATAGTTGTTCTAGAAGCAATAAAACTAGGGCAATAAAGGGAACTGAAGGTTAGACAAGTCTGAGGCCTCAGACATTGTGTTCAATCAATTACAACAGAAGGACCTAGCATTGATTCCAGCTGAAATCTTAAGTATATAGCAGCTAGATTAGCCTCATCAGAGAAAACAATGATTTTTGGGGCTATGTATGAAGATGAACTCCCTAAAAAGCTCTAATTTTTAGAAAATATTTCTTATCATTTCAACAAACATTATGAAGTATATTCTGGACACTGGGAATATAAAAGTGAGTACAAAGACCCTTTCCTCAAAGATTTTCTAGTCCTTTCACAAATTCCTTATGGGTTTGACAACAGAAATAATACTTTAGAATATTTATACCTATAATTAATAAATTAACTTTTGCCATGAAGAAGGAAAACAAAAGAACATCCAAAAATTTATAAAATATTACCAATAAAGTAAAAGTTTATTCCACATTGAATCAAACTATTAATTTCGTTTTCTGCAGATTTTTCAAATTGGCACTTGCCGTTAATAAGAAACTTATTTTGTTTGTTTCCATCATTTATGTAAGGTAATTTATATCCTTCAACTTGCTATAAAAGTTGAGACTGTTAAAATTTGTTCAGTAGTTCTACTTCTAACCCTGTGCAGGAACTCTTTCTAACTTCCTATTTTCAGTCTCCCCATTTGCAAAATGGATTTAATGATACATTCACCCAATAGATTTTTAAATAAGCATTTTAAAAGTAAATATAGGGCTGGGTGCAGGGGCTCACGCCTATCATCCCAGCACTTTGGGAGGCTCAGGCAGGCAGATCATTTGAAGCCAGGAGTTTGAGACTAGCCCAGGCAATTTGGCAAAACCTATCTCTACTAAAAATATGAAAATTAGCTGGGCATGGTGACGCATGCCTGTAATCCCTCCCAGCTACTCAGGAGGCTGAGGTGGGAGAATCGCTTGAACCCAAGATGGGGAGGTTGCTGAGATCGTGCCACTGTACTCCAGCCTGGATGACAGAGTGAGACTCTATCTAAAAAAGGTTAAAATTAAAATTAAAAAGTAAATATATATAAAGCACAAAAAAGAGTAACTTACTCATAGTAAGCTATTAATGAATGTCAGCAATGACTATTACTGTTTTCAAGGGTCCTTTGGTTTCCATAAGGCTCATGTTCCCCACTCACTCTGAGCCCTGTGCCACACCCTTGTCCCCTGCCCATGGTGTGAAGTGCTATTCCCTACTTAGGGAGCAATAGCCACTGCTTTATGTTCTTCACCTGGGAGGGTCTGATCCAGCAACGATCCCCAACACAGAGATTGGATCTTTTTCTTCTTTCTCACAAAGACCAATGGGAGGTGGAGACCTAGGTAAGTGGGTCTGCTCTGTGTACTAGAATTTTCACTCAGGTGGGCGGTCTATATGGGAGGGTAGGGTAGGAACAAGCATACTTTCACTTTCATTCTCACACTGGGCTAGCTCTCTTTCATAGTTGATTTTGGTGTTCCATGTTCTCATGCTGTTGTCACATTTCTCACATTGGACAGAACCTGGGAGCAGGAAGCAGCCAAGGGAAGAGGAGGTGACTTTTATTCAACCTTTCAAAATGACAATATTGTTAATAATATGGTAGCACTACTAATAATGCAGGTGAGCAAAGAATAAAGCTTTTCTATTTGTCAATATAATATTTGCTCATATTATAGATGAGCCAGATCAGCTTTTGGTTCCATAGGAGGCTTCCTCTAGCTGTATCCTGTGTCCTAGTTCCTGCAAGGTCTCTCCTGGTTGGCAATTAAATGGACTTATTTAAGGTTTAGTAGAAGCCATGACAAGTCTCTCTCTTTCCTTCTCTGTGTGTGTGTGTGTGTGTGTGTGCGTGTGTGTGTTTATGTGTGTGTTGGGAGGAGTAGGAAGAAGCACGAAAGAAGATATTTGTATCAATTTTTTCAGGAGAATGGATGTAAACTTTAGCATACATCAGAATCACCTGGGGGCTTGTTAAAACACAGATCATTAGGATCCAACCTCAAAGCTGCTGACTCCGTAAGTCATATCTGGGGGCCTGATATATGAATGTCTAAGAAGTTTCCGTTGATGCTGTTTCTGTTAGTCTGGAATCGCATTGTAAGAACCACTGCCCCAGAACTATTCATGCAAGTATTGTGTGTGAATTTGAAAGGAGAATATGTGTAATTTTTTCTCTATACTTTAAGGCTCAGTAAAATAGAAATTTTAGGATTAGAAAACACAATAACCAAAATTAAAAGCTCTGTGAATGGTCTCAAAAGCAGAATGGAGGGAACCAAAGACAAAGAATCAGTGAACTGGAAAATAGAATAGAAATTACTCAATCTAAACAAAGAGAGAAAATGGAAAAGATACTGAACAGCACTTCCAGGACATATAGTACTATAATGAAAATTTTTATATTCATACCATCAGAATTCAAAAGGAGAGCAGAAAATGGATAAGGCTGAAAAAGTAGCCAAAAATTATTGACTGAAAGTTTTCTTTTTTTTTCTTAATATGTTTTGAAGCTCTGTTACTAAATCCATGAACATTTTAGCATTGTTATATCCTCTTGATGAACTGACTGCTTTGTCATTATGAAAGGATCCTTTTTACCACTGGTAATTTTCTTTCTTCTGGAAGCTACTTTATCTGATATGAATATTACCATCCTGGCATTTGTTAAATTTAGGGTCAGCATAACATACCTTTTTCCAACTTTCACTTTTAACTTATCATCTTTGTATTTTAAAGTTTCTCTTGTAAGGAGCATGTACTCAGAGCTTGGCTTTTTGCCTAATCTGCAATCTATGCCTTTTAAATCAGTTGTTAAGACATTTACATTTAATGTAATTTCAATATGGTTTATTTCAAATGTATCACCTTGCTATTTTGTGACCTATTGTCCATGTGTTGTCCATGTATTCCTCTCTGTGCCTTATTAGTGCTTGATTTTTTCTTTTAATGATTATATTTGATCTCCTTGGTTGATTGATTGATTACTTGTAAGTCTTTTATTTTAGTGGGTCATTTTGGATTTATAGTGTACACCTATAACTGACCACTGCATATATTCAAGTTATTTTATATCACTCACATATAAGAACCTTATAATTATATGCAGTCCTTCTCTTTTTCTATGCTTTATGCTATTAATTTTTTTCCTTTTTTAGTAGACTTGTAAAGAACCACTTTAGATTTACAGAAAATTAAAAAGTGAGTATAGACTTTTTAATACCCTGCATCCAATTTCCCCTATCATTAACATCTTATATTCATATGAGACATTTTCTATAATTAATGAACCAATATTCATACATTACTACTAACTAAGTTCTATAACTTGTGTTTATTTAGTTTTTAACTAATGTGCTACCTGGAATTTCACATCACATTTAGTTGTCATGCTTCCTTCGGCTTCTCTTGGTTGTTGTAGTTTCTTAGATTTTTCTTGTTTTTGATGATCTTGACAGTGTTGTGGACTGCTGGCCAGATGTTTTGTAGAATGGGAAGATATTTTGTAGAATGTTTTCTATATAGGAGGGTAGTCTATTGCAGTTTGTCTAATGTTCTTCACATGATGAAACTAGAGTTACAGGTTATTAGGACAAGGACCACATAGGTATAGTGCCATTTTCATTATATTATATCAACATATTGTCAATATGATTTGTGAGTATTGACATTGGCCTTGGTCACCTGAAATTCTGGATAGTGTGTGAGTTTGAAAACTACAGATATACAAACTATAGACTTTATTAATAATATATCAATATTGATTCATTAGTTACAGAAAATATTTCATATGAATGTAGGATATTAATGATGATTGTGAAGTTTATTTACTATAAAGTTACTCTATTTTTCCTCCTTTCCATACTGTACACTTTGGAAGAAAGTCACTCTGTGAGCCCACACCTAAGGAGTGGGGAGCTTGCTAGTTGGACAGTAAATTATTTGGAACTCATCTGCAGGGGAGATTTGTGTCTTCTCTTCCATTTGTCATTGTATTCACTTGTATTAGTATGGACTCATGGATACTTATTTTATACTTTTGGCAATAATCCAGCACTTGTTGGTCGAGTTCTTCTTCTTATGTATTTTGTTCTTCAAGTTCTTTGGCCAGTGCAAACTCTTTCAGTTGTATTCTCGGTTTCTTTGACATACCCCATCAGTGTGTGTGATTTTTTTTTTTGTAGCATTTTTTTTTTTTTAGCATGTCCTTACTTTCTGGCATTACACAATGCTCCAGGATCATCTTGTATGTAGTCAGCTTTATAATAGAATCAGCCATTTCTCCATAAAGCCCTGGTTTATTTTATCAGAAAATAGTATGAGAGGCTGGGTGCAGTGGCTCATGCCTACAAGTAATCCCAGCACTTTGGGAGGCCAAGGTGGGCAGATCACGAGATCTGGTCCGGAGATCGAGACCATCCTGGCTAACACTGTGAAACCCTGTCTCTACTCAAAATATAGAAAATTAGCCCAGTGTGGTGGCAGGCGCCTGTGGTCCCAGCTACTCGGGAGGCTGCAGGAGAATGGCGTGAACCCAGGAGGCAGAGCTTGCAGTGAGTCGAGATCGCACCACTGCACTCCAGCGTGAGTGACACAGTGAGACTCTGTCTCAAAAAAAAAAAAAAAAAGAAAATATTATAAGAGACTAAGATCAGTTAATAAGTGTACTCTTTGCTATTGAGATGTCACTTCTTTTAGGTCTTCTCAGCTGACAGAGCAAAAAAATGTGTTTATACAAATATGTGTATATACACATATCTACAAATATTTCTGTATGTAACCATATATATACATCTATAGTAAGTGACATGGTTCGGCTTTGTATCTTCACACAAATCTCATCTTGAATTGTAATCTCTGTAATACCCATGTAGTTTCCCTCATTCTGTTCTCATGACAGTGAGGTCTCATGAGATCTGATGGCTTTATAAGACAGTTTTCCCTGCTCTTGCTCACTTTCTCTCACCTGCTGCTATGAAAGACATGCCTCTTCCACTTTTGCCATGATTGTAAGTTTGCTGAGACCTCCCCAGCTATGCAGAACTGTGATTCAATTAAACCTCTTTTCTGTATAAATTACCCAGTCTCAGATACATCTTTTCAGTAGTGCAAAAACGGACTAATACAGTAAGCTAAACATGAGTTCACACTGATGTCTCCAACTTGAATCCACTGTCATAGACATCATTCCGCCTCTTCCATTGCTTACCTATAACTTCCCACTCTGCAATGAGAAACCCAGATCTCGCCATTTGCCATTTGTTTACTTACTTGTCCCATTTCATTATACATGTAGAGCAGTATCAGGATTGTTAACCCCTACTCTTATGGAAAACTTCTTTATCAAGTTGACTATTCATGAGCAGTTCCTTTTGACTTTAGTCCTACAGACTGTACTCATTTCCACAGATAGTTAGATTAGCATATTTTCCCCTCATTCTCTAAGTGAGGTTGTTTCATACATTTGTAAAACAGTTAGATTTTGTTGGCACCATTTGAATTCTTTCCAGAATCCCCTAAACTCCTAAAAGAAACTTTTAAATGTGTATATATTAAGGTTAATTATAATTATGTAGGATTAGAAAAATATATAATGATTTATATTTATAATTGTAGTACTATACAGAATAATTTTACTGCCCCCAAATCTCCTGAGTTTCACTTATTCTTCCCTTTCTCCTCTCCCCTAACTCCTGGCAACCAATGATCATTTTTCTTTCTCTATAGTTTTGAGTTTTCTATAATATTATATTTTATTATATGCATCACATAATTGGAATTATACAATATGTCACTTTTTCATACTGGCTTCTTTCACTTAGCAATATACACTAAGTTTTCTCCATATGTCTTCTTGGCTGGATAGCTCACCTTTTTTGATTTCTGAATAATATTCCATTGTGTGGAAATATCACACTTTATCCATTCACTAATTGAAGGACATCTTGGTTGCTCCCAGTTTTGTTGATTATAAATAAAGCTGTTATCAACATTTACATGCAGGTTTTTGTGTGATCATGGGTTTCCAAATAAACTGGGTTTTTTAACGTTTAGTTTTTAATAGGCTGTGAAATTGTCTTCCAATGTGGTTGTAGCACTTTGCATTCTTCCAGCAATGAATAGATTTCCATCTGCTGTGCTTCCTCACTAACATTTACTATTGCCAGCTTTTTGCATTTTAGCCATTCTAATAGGTGTGTAGTAGCATCCCCTTGCTTTAATTTGAAATTTGTGCCATCATTTCCGTATATTTAATTCTACAAATGGTATAAACACCATGATACTTTGTTTTTATTTTGGTTTTAACAGTTGATTAACTGTTAAAGAGATCTCAGTAAGAAAAATATATATATATATTACCCTTAGTAGTGACCTGTTTTGATGGATTTTTCATTTGCATAAATCAAGATTTATATCTGCAAGCTTTTTTTTTTTCTGCTTAAAGGACTTCCTTTAATATTTGTTTTCATAAGAGTTTTCAGGCATTGAGTAATTTCAGCTTTTTTATATCTGAAAATATTTTTGTTTTGACCTTATTTTTGAAAGCTATTTTGGTTGGTTATAAAATTATAGGTTGACAGATTGGTTAGGGGTTTCTTATTTCTTTTTTGTTGTCATTCGTTTTATTTGGTTTGATTTTTCAGTAAATCATATTGATCCACATTCTTCTGGCTTGCATTATTTCTCACAAGAAGTCTGCTGTCTTTCTTATCTTTTCTTCTATGTATATGTCTTTTTTCCCTGTGGCTTCCTTTAAGATTTTTCCTTTACCACTCGTTTTCATCAATTTGACATGTCTTGGTGTAGTGTTTTTTTGTTGTTGTTGTTTTGTTTTGTTTTTTAATGTTTCTAGTGCTTGGAGTTTATTAAACTTCTTAGATCTGTGGGCTTATAGTTTTTATCCAACTTGGGAAATTTTCAACTAGTATTATTTAAATATTTTTCCATCCACTTTTTCATCTCTCTTTTCTCTTAGGGACTGCAGTTATGCATACATTAAGCTGTTAAAATTGTCCCATAACTCAATACTTCTTTCTCCTTCTTTTTATTATTTCTGTCTCCCTTTTTTTCTCTTCCTTTCCTTTTTCTTTGTTAATTATTTTTTATTCTTCGTGTTTCATTTGAAATTGTTCCTATTGCTATGTCTTCAAGTTTATGAATCTTAATATCTGTGAGTTTTCAAACAGATGTTAATCCTATTTTGTATATTTTAATCTCAGACATTGTCATTTTCTCATTCAGAAGTTTGATTTTTGTCAGTTTCTGTATTTTCTAAGCCTCTATTTAACATTTCTATCTTCCCTCTAGCTTCTATTATATTGGTGCAAAAGTAACTTTGATTTTTGCCATTGAAAGTAATAGCAAAACCGCAGTTGCTTTTGCATCAATCTAATATGACGTATGAAATAGTTATAATAATGGTTTTTATATCTTTTTCTATTAAATCTATGATTCTTAACTCAGTTTCTATTGACTGATTTTACTTCTCATTATGGGTCACATTTTCCTGCTTCTCAGACATTCTAATTTTTAACTGGATAATAAATATTGCAAATTGTACCTTACTGAGTCCTGATGTATTTGTATCCTTTAAATATTCTTAAACTTTGTTCTGGGACACAGCTATTTCCAGATAATTTGATCCTTTCATGTCTTGATTTTAAGCTTTAGCAAAAAGGATAATAGAAATAGTCTCGTCTTAATTTTTCCCCACTAAAGTGGTAAAACCCTTCTGAGTGCTCTACTAATGCAGTGAATTATGAAATTTGGCACTCTCGTGAGAACAGGAAATATTCAAAGCCATATGGGAGCTCCAAATAATGCTCCTCTTAATCCTTTTGGATGGCTCTTTTCTTGGCCTTAGGTAGTTTCTTTAAACGAATGTGCAGATAAGTACTCAGCTGATGACTTGAGAGAAGCATTCTAAAAATATCTGGAATTCTCTCTTTCAAATTCTTCTGTCTGTTGTCCTTTGCCCTGGAAACTCTAGCTTCCTTGACCTCCCTAGACTTTCAGCCCTGTCTCCTCAGTCCAGAGAAATGAGAAAATTCTGCCTAGGTACTCCTTGCCTAGGCCACTGTCTAAAAACTGGAAACATTTTTAGGCAACAGACTGAGACAATTGTAGGGCTCCCCCTGTTTGTTTTCTGGCCCTCAGTGATCAGTATGTTTCGTTGCCTAATGTCTAATAGCTTGAAAATAATTTTATCATATACTTTGTCCGTGGTTTTATCCTCCCACCTAAAATATTAAAACAATAGGCAAAGTATATGAGCTCAACATTGGCCAGAAGTGAAAGTCCTATTACTCATTTTTAAATGGATGTAACTCTATTTCTACGACTTGCTCAAGAATAATTTACAAAATAGCAGGAGAAGTAATCTGGGGCTGCAGGCAATTTTAAATAAGATGTGTTTCCACAAACTCTTCGTCATCTTATCCTTTTCATCCTGTGCCTAGAGGGCATATTTCTACTGAAGTGAGCAGATTATCCAGGCAGGTTGCATAGTTCAAAGTTAAGCACTGTGTTTTATTTCTGCTAGGCTATTGAATTTATGTAATTTATGCTTAATTGATGTTGATCGGGAGCTAGTATTTTCTGTTTCTTGTTACCTTTACTTCACATTCAGATCATTTCTCCCATTTGGAAGCAAAGATTTAAAAGAAATCTACATCCCACAGGGATGTTTATTACTTCAGGCCACCTACACTCCCTTAGGACTCTCACTTTTAGAGAATTCTATACCTCACTGAAGATGTGAAGCTGTTTGTTTATTTTGGCTTTTGGCAACCTTTTTCAATTCATCTGAATTACAGAGTATTTGGCATACTCTTTACAGATCGTGGTCTGGAGAAGTAGCTATTTTCCATGTTCACTGCAAATAGAATTCTCTTTTTGTATGTTTCTTGTTGTTGTTGTTGTTCTTTTGAGTTGGTTTCAGCAGGGGTCATAGATTTCACCATTACACTACCATCATTCACCTAATGAAGTACAGCTAATGAAGCTGTACGTCTCTCATTCATCAAAGTCTGAAACCTCAGCCACCTTTCTACATATGGAGAGCAAGAAAAAAGAAGGATAAATTAGTCATTTAGCTGCCAGTAATTTTTAACAATTTTTCTTATATTGATCTCTTTTCACTGCCACTTAACACTGGTGCAGACCTTAATCAATGTATGCTCACCTACAGAAATCTTCCTTTTACGTATTATTTAGAACCTTCATCTTTAAAAAGAATGTTCATTTCGACTTACGATATGAGATGAAAGTATAAGTCTTGGCTTAGATGTTACCTTTTCAGTAAGGCCTACCCTGATGACCATTTTAAAATATTTTAATTGTAAACTACTCCTTGCACTACCTAACTCCCTTTATCTTGCTCTACTTTTTCACAGAAAGTATGAAAAAGCTCTGGAATAGATATTAGAGGTATATTATAGTTATATGATATATAACTCATGTTATAGGGAATCTATTATATGGTATATAATTTTATATACTTTTAATATATGATATAGCTTACTTTTTATTATGCTTATTGTCTCTCTTTGTTGGAATATAAGCTAATAGAAGCAGGCTATTTTGTTTACCTAGAATAGAGGTTGACATGTAGAAAGTTTTAATACACATTCATTGAATTAATTAATAGAACTGTTCAAAAAGAGAGAAGCTGTGAGAAACAAATGAAAAAATGGAGCTAATTGTTGCGTTTGTTGAGTTTCTTGGCAGAAAGGCAAAAATGTTACAAGCTACAAAGCTCACTTCTGATATAAATTGAAAATGATCTTTTACCTAGCATTAAACCGTCAAAGTATTGTTGCAACAGCCTTCTAATTTGTCTCTCTGCACTTAAAAATTTCTCTCTCCTACTCCTATAGAAACATTCTTGCTGAAGTGCTGCTTCATACTTCATAATTCTCCTATTCAAAAACCTAAGGTGCATTCAGATTTTCTTTAGAATAAAGTATTAACTTCTTAGTTGCATTCAACATCATTATCAAGTTGGCCTTGATTTATTCTCTGTCTCCTTCACCCTATAGTTTTCTAAATGTTGAACTCAAATGCTATCTACTTTTACTGGTCAAAATGTCAATAAAAATATTTGTAAGAGTATTGCACATCCGTTCATCCTCTCTTTTATTTGCAAGGTTCCCATTGTCTTAGTCAGGTAGGGTTGCCATAACAAAATACCATAGATTGCGTGACTTGAACAACAAACATTTATTTTCTCACAGTTCTGGAGGCTGGGAAGTTCAAGATCAAGGTTCTGGCAGAATTTGATTTCTGGTGAGAGCTCTCTTCCTGACTTACAAATGGCTGCCTTCTTACTGTGTCCTCACAGGAAAATAGGACCTCTAGTGTCTCTTCCTCTTCTATGAGGACAATTCTAATATATCAGGGCCCCCATTTAACCATAATCACCTCCCAGTTCCAATACAGGCCCTATCTCCAATACAGCTGCATGGAGATGAGGGGAGTTAGGGCTTCAACAAATAAATTTGAGTGGAACATAATTCAGTCCCTAGCACCTGTCTCACACATTTTGGATTGCCCTTCACCTATCAATGTTTTTCTCTCTTCCTAGAACCTACTCAGATTCTTCCTGTTTTAAAAATGGTTTATAATTCATTGATTTCTTTTGTCTTCCTCTGAACTTCTATGAGAATTGTCAGAGGCAATTAATTTCATCTGGAAATTAATTACACACTACCACCTGACATTTCTAGTAATTGGATACTATTTATCACTTATGTCATTTAACATTTAAAATATTTGGATTCTTTCTTTTTAACAAAATTGTCAAGTCCTTGATGTCAGAGATTATGACATATCTCTTCATAGTGTATAAGAACCTAGCACATATTCAATTAATATATGTCAATTTTGTTTCATAGCTTTCAGTAATTTTAAAGTACTTGAATATACAGTAACTAATTTATGTCTTATTAGATTACAATGATAAGTAATACTAATTCTAGTTTAAAGATGAAGTAAAAACTCAAACTATGTCACTTGTCCAAAATAATACATTAGTGATAACACTACATGTGAGTTCTAAAGGTGAGTCCTTGTTCAGATTTCTTTCTACTCCCCACATTTACTAAATTGTATTCAGTAGAACAAGAGTTTCTTTACCTGTCACTCAAAGAGGACATCCACAAAAATAAGCTCTTCCTCTCACATCAGGTAGACTGACCTCTAATAAATGGTAATTGAAAAAAATTAGGCAGCAGAAGTCATAATCATTTGCCTTTATTTAATGTCACTGAGTCATCACTCAATGTAGATAGTACTTGGAGTGCTCATAGAGACCCACGGCCACTCCACAAGCCTGTGTGCTTCCCCTAGAGCTGAAAATACACAGCCTCGCCTCCCCTCAGTATAAGTGATGAGTCATTGACTCTGAGGTATGCAATACTGTACTTTTCAGACCAAACCTGGCTCCAGATTAATGGCACTACTTCCTTCTCATATTACTCTGCCACTGGGCCTCAGTATATCAGTAGCAGGCCCCGCCTTCCAGAAGCTGCTGGGGTGGAGAGGCTCTAATTGCTCAGTGCATCAGTGGGCTCGAGCCCCTCAATGGGCAACCTCCACTGACTCAGAACTCTTTTGAATTCCTCCCCTCTGGACTTGATTATTTTGTAAAAGGCTGCCAGATCCACGGCAAGGACTGGCATCTTTGTTCTTGACCTAGAGTTTGGCTTAAAGGAGCACTTTATACAAATAAACGTACTTTAACTTTTCTCTTCACAACAGACAGCACCTTTTTGGAAAGACACTAAGAGGCTTTATTCAGAGAAACCTGCCTGTAAACTCCAGCCCTATTCTAATTATTAGTGTGAACTTTTGCAACTTAATTTCTCTGGGTTCAGTTTTATTTATAAAATGAAGATAATCTTTACCTTACATGGTTGAACCAGGATTAAGGATAATACATTAAGAGGCTGGAATATTATCTGGCATAGCAGGTTGGTAATACAGAACTATTGCTAAGAGATCGGTCATAACATTCATTTTTTCCACTTCAAGAAACTTCAGATGGTAAGAAGAAATGTTGCAGGCTTATGGCTAATAGGGCTGAAATATTATTAGGTCAGGATTTAGTAAGTTTATTTTACATAGTAGTAAAGACAATTGCCACTAAGTACATAGTTTGGCCTAAATTTGGGGTGTATAGCACATGTGTGGCCATAGGAGTTACCGACATCTAAGAGTTATTATTTCTCCTACCGTCTGCACTAGGGAACAAACCATAAGTTAGCCCTGTTTTAACTTTACATGGTTCACTTTCACTGCTCTAAACTGGAAATGTTTAACCAGCTTTTTCATAGTTATCCAAGGTAAGGAGTAAAAGCATATATTTTGATTTTCCTTTAATTTTCTGTAAACTGCAACTGATAACCAAGAGACCACTGTGTTTGTAAGTGATCTCACAGACAATATGTAGGCTGCATAGAATCATGATGTTCTAGTTCTCCCCATGTGTCTGGCCAGAGGGGAAAGGAACCTAGTGTATCTGTGTATCAGCCACACAAAGCCAGGGGCAATGTGAACAGTGTGCTGAAGCCAGCTCAAAGTACCTGGTAAGAGCCTATTATGCACATCTCTTGCCAATCGTGTGGTCAGTGATAACCTGTTGGTAGCTTAGAATCGGCGATATCAGGGCTTTATATTAGGGAAGACATGGTTGCTAAATATTTACTAACAAACCACTAAAACTGACCTTAACACATCCTTACCCCCGGTACTTTTATCAGTCTAAGGATATTTAACAAAGATGGAATCTCAAATATAGACTGATTATGATTGAACTTCGATATCTATTAGAGGGAAAAGAACTAGTATAATATTCCACACTTTGTAATGCTATATCTCTTGGATTATTGGAGGTATATTTACTTAACAGTTCTGAAAAAAAAGAAAGGTTAACCCCAAAAATCAATGTCGCTGACAGATGAGTGAAATCATGAACACAAACTCTGCAAAGGCTTCATGCTGAGAAGGCGCACACGTCACTCCAAACCTCTTTGGTCTGGCTATCAGGCTGGAAATCTCACAAACTTGAGCTGGCGAGGGAGATTTCCAATGTTTCTTGGGTTTGGCTCAATCAGGGACGCCACAGGCTGGGTTCACTTTCTTCTGTGGTATTGCTTTACTTCCGATTCCACAAGAACCATGAAGTGAAAGGATCAGGCAAACAAAACAAAATACACAAAAAGGAAAACAGGAAGGGAATTTGACCAGTGATTTCACTCTCAGCAAGGATCTGGTTTGATTTTTATGGCAAAGGCTCTTGTGTAGTTCAGACCAACTTGAGCTCCCCTGTGCCTTCTCATCCCTCCACATTCCACTCAGCAAGATGTCAACGCAGAGATACAGAGCCGATGCCATGAATTTATTACTTTGGCTTGTGTCAGCTCCTATGAGGATCTCTGGCAAGAAACCAGAAACCTGCTTTTGGCACCAATCAACTTGGCAGATGAAGATCTTCAACTTGTCGTGAAAGCGAAGTTGGTGTGTTTCCCATGCCTTGTATCAGAACATACACAGCATTTTATTTGTTCTCTGAAGATTATTTGTTCTGTTGAAATGGAGCTAAAAAAACAAAGGGGCAACTTGATTATCCTATCTTTGCCAAAGATGTTCCTCCCAGAGCAGAAACCCATCCAACAAAGCAGAATGGTAGGAGTCGACATGGATGAAGATTGCCATTCCCTCTTCTCAATTAAAGATTCTTTCTAATGCAGCATTAGCTTCCACATGGAAACAGAAGCACAGGAGTATTTTACTACAATTTTCAAAAAAATAAACAAAAAAAGAAAAGATGTGTGACTGAATAGAGGCAGCCAGGAATGTCAGGGAATGAGGTACTATATTGGGAGAGGTGCCAGGATTAGCCATGGTCTCTCTTTCCTTAGACTCATCAAGGTTCAAAGCTGTTTGCTATGGCACCATGTGGGAATCCCTCTGCCCAGCAATGAGTTTGGCCTGTTGGCTTCCAGGAAGGTACCTGCCACACCTTTATCCATGGCTGGCCTTTGAATACCTGTGCAACTTTGGCCTGCCTGGAATTGTACATATATTTAAAGTCTGTTGAAAATTCTGAATTAAAGAATTAAAAAAGAGCAGGAATTCTCTCTCTGAAGACCAGAGAATAATCATAAATATTTATTTTGAATCCTATACTACCCAGCTTTGCCCTTATCAAAGTGAAAACTGGTGCAGGAGGCTCTTACAGAAGGGTGGAAAAACTGGGGCCAGACCTTGGTTTGCTGTACATCGGGTCACTTACTCTTTCCGGCCAAGCCAAGGCACTTACATGCACTAATGAAGGGGGCGAGACTTTAGTGGCCACATCCCTGGTTTCACACATCAGACAATTGGGATTCAAACTCTGGTTCCATCACTTCTTTGCTTGGGCATTACTGAGAAGGTTAAGTCTCAATCCCTTCATTCATCAAATAAGGACAATTATAACAGATTGATTTTCTGCAAGGAAATAAGTGAGTCAGTGCATATAAAACACCCAGTAAAAGCCTTGTCTCACAGTAAGCACTAAATATATGGGTAGCTTTTATTATTGCTAAGTATATCAAATTAAACCTCTCCCAACTTATTTTGTAAAACAAAATGCCCCCAGGCTACAATGGAAGGTACAATCAGCAGAGGCCCTGGTTTCAGGGTGCCTGGCTGGACTCATCTATTTATGGACATCAGAGCAGCTTTCTTAACATCACAACCTGTTCCTTTTCTTGGTGCTTCATTTGCTGTGCTGCCCAACTGACAAAAGAGCAGCATCCTCCAGCACCACTTTGCAACTCTGACCTTTTGGTTTAATGCTATTTGTTTTTAATTAATGTCCAGAGTATTATGATTGCTATTGATATCCTTTTGTTTGATCTGGTTGTCTCCAGTCTTTTTAACATCAGAGGTTGGGGAATTGCCTGGAACCGGTTGTTGGATTTTCAAGGTGGGAGGTTGAGGTAAACTCTATTCCAAGAAGGAGAAACTCTTTCTTTATTGCTTCCCTAGGAATGAGCCAGCTTAGGATAGTCACCCAAAGTAGCTAGTTCTCTTTACTACATATTTGTTCATTTATTGAGAGCCTACTATATGCAAACACAGATCTACCCCTTAGGATACAAAATGAGTTAGACACCATCACGGAAGAGGTTTCTCAGAGCCAAGTGACTATCAGTTTATCACTGTATGTTACCCAAGGGAAGGAACAAGGAGCTAGAAACAGAACTGGTATGATAAGGGCAGCACCACATACTCTCGAAGTTCATGTCCCGAATCATCAGGTCATAAATCCCTCCATGACTACACAACATGAAGTTATAATAAAGTCAGCTCACTATGGAAGACACACACCTGTCAGGTTAAAACAGAGTAGAAAGACCCTTTGAGTCTCTAGGTTCACGGATCTACCCTGAAAACTACTGCACCATCCCAGATAAGTCAATTCACATTTATTTTTGACAGACTTATCTCATCTATATAATGGAGATAATCATAGTGCTACCTCCAAGGGCCACCATAAAAATTAGATGAAATAATGCACATAGAGTACTTAGGGAAGTTGCTGATATTTGAAAAGCCCTCAATACATATTACTAACAAAAAAAATAGTAATTTCACTAAAGGTTATTTAACAATGTGCAATTGCAAATTTGTTTCACGAAGAAAATTATAGGTATGTTTAACTTTTGCTTACAAAGTAAATGGAATCTTTGAAACTCTTTAACTCACTATATCACCATTAACAGAACTTCAAGTTGTGGTGTTTCTCATCCTTGGTTGCATATAAGAATCTCCTGAGAGGAATTTACAGGGACCCATGCCTAGGCTTCACCCCTAGATATTCGGATTGATTACTCTGGGATCGGACCCCAGCTTTGGAAATGTTTGAAACATCTCCCCAAGTGATTAGATGGTACAGCTCGTTTCTAGAACAACCTGAATTAGAAGAATGAACTACCTGAATTAGAAGAATGACAAGTACAAGTTGATTCTTGTTAAGTTGAACCTGCATGCTCCAGTGTTATGTTGCTTTTGTAGTTTAGCTGCTATGGAGGATAGTGGGAAGTCAGAGTCAAGTAGGGTATTTTGGAAAATTTGACATTTAAACCGAATTCCAGTTTTCTGGTTAAAATGGTCGTGTCTAATTGTTAGACCCTCAGAGAATATTGAAGGCCCAAGTTTCTAGATATCTGCATTTCTACAGTCATTTCTTAAGAATATTAGGTACAAACATACTTCATTTTATTGCACTTTGCAGATATTGTGTGTTTTTACAAATTGAAGGTCTATGGTAACCCTGCTTCAAAGCAAGTCTGTCGTCACCATTTTTCTAACAGCGTGTGATCATGTTCTATCTCAGAGTCACATTTTAGTAATTTTAGCAATATTTCAAATTTTTCATTATTATCTGTTTTGATGATGTGTGATTTTTGACATTACTATTGTAATTGTTTTAGGGCACCATGGACCACACTCATGTAAGATGGTGAACTTAATAAATGCTGTGTGTATTGTGACTGCTCTGCTGAGCAGCTGTTTCCCCATCTCTCTCTCTCTCTCTCCCTCCCCCTCCCTCTCTCTCTCTCTCTCTTTTCTAGGACTTCTCTAATCCCTGAGACATAGCAGTATTGAAAATAGGTCAAGTAATGACCCTACAATGGTCCATACGTGTTCAAGTGAAAGGTAGAGTCGCAAGTCTCTCAGTTTAAATCAAAAGCTAGAAATGATTAAGCTCAATGAGGAAGATATGTCGGAAGACAAGACAGAACAACAGCTAGGCCTCTTGCACCAAACAACCAAGATGTTCATGCAAAGGAAAAAATCTTGAAGGAAATTAAAAGAGCTACTCCAGTGAACACATAAATGATAAGAAAGAGAAACAGCCTTGTTGCCGACACAGAGAAAGTTTTTATGGTCTGGATAAGTGATCAAACCAACTATAACATTCCTTTAAGCCAGAGCTTGACCCAGAAAACAGCCCTAACACTTCAATTCTGTGAAGGCTGAGAAAGGTAAGGAAACTGCAGGAAAAAAAGTTGGATGTTAGCTGAGGTTGGTTTATGAGGTTAAAGGAAGGAGCTGTCTTTATAACATAAAAGTGCAAAGTGAAATAGCAAGTGCTGATGGAGACAGTGCAGCAAGTTATCCAGAAGAGCTAGCTAAAATAATTGATGATGGTTGCTACACTAAATGACGTATTTTCCATGTAAATGAAACAGACTTCTGTTGAAAGAAGATGCCATCTAGAACTTTCATAGCAAGAGAGGAGAAGTCAATGGCTGGCTTCAAACCATCAAAGGAATGAAGCAACTGCTCAAACATACATCTGTGGCAAGAAACCACATGGTCTTGTTGCTATAACACACTACCTCTGCCTTTTCCCTTCAACTGATCTATGTCTTGGCACAATGACATTCCTTCTAATATAAAGGCTATATGTTTAAATCTGGCTATAATTGGGAAAGATTTCCTAGGTAGACTTCATTTTCCAATGACTTTTACAACTGTCAGTACCAAAAGAGTTTCCTGAGGTGTACGGTTCTGTTTTTGGAACACGAATAAACCGAAGATGGCAAATAAGTTTAAAACATATCAGTACTGCATATGAAATTATACAATTTGTTCCATAAAACCTATGGAGATATAATATCCTCTTTATTCCACTTGATAAACTTCACAGCCTTGAGAAGCGAACTCCCTTATTTTCCATCTGAAACTTTCTTTTATCTTGAGGCTCTAGCATCATTCAAACCCAAACTTACAGATAGATTATGAAATATAATCCTAAATGAAATAATTGGACTATCTTGCCTAGATGTTAAGTACACAAGTGTTAAATTTCTTGAGATCATAAATAAAAAATTTAGACTAGGTATAATAAAGTCAAGGTGAGACTTATTTTAGATGAACATTTTAATCTACTTATGAATGTATCACATTGCAATCTAGTTTTCTCAAGGTACAACAGACAGTTTTTTAAAAAGGATCATGATCAGTTATGTTTTCTCTAAACTCAAGAGTGTCTACAAAGCCTAAATTACATGATTTAGAATTGCCCTTTTTTGGATCCATCGTTTAAATCAAGTAGAGAATTTGATCCAATATTACTCAAAATAAGTCCTACTGTACTGCAGTAACAAATAAGCCCTTAACCTTAGTGGTGGAATAAAGGTTTATTTCTCACTCATATTACCTGTTTAGTACAGGTCAGCAGAACTCTATTCTACACAAACATGAACCCAAACATCTTTAGATATTGCCATCTCAATTGGTAACATCCAGGATCACTGCAATATAAGAAAAGATAGTATAGAGAACTCATACTTCTCCTAAATGCCTTGGACTGGAAGTGATATATGACTTCCACTGATGGCCATTGGCCAGAACTAGTAATGTATAGTTACAGCAGACTGAGAAATCTTTCATGTGTCCAGGAAGAAGCGAAGAATGATGTAAAGATCAGGAATACTTTCACAGTGAATTCAAACAACAAATATATAAAAGATGTTAAAACCTTGGCTGATAACCTACTCAAGCTATACAAGATAACTATACAAGATGTATATTTTCAACACTGAAGCACACCTTTTGGTGGTTCAATATAATCTATTGATAACGTGATCCTGATTATGCTCTAAGGAAGTTTTCCTATATATGCTAATTACCTATAGCCTAAAATATTTTGCAATATCTAGTAAAACAATTTCCACAAGCACAATTTTCCCCTTTTTCTAAGAATCCAGATGGTGAGGTAAACTTTGGGCTAGTCATTACATCGAATACCTACTGTTTATAAAGGACCCTTCAGATATGGTTATAATGTACTATGCCAGAAAACTACAATTTACCAGATGAGATGCAAGCTCTTTTAGAGCTTCCATTTTTAAGCCGTAAGTTGGCTGTTTTCCCACAAGAAGCCATGTACACTGCACAGCCTCAAAGCCATGTGCTCCTCCTGTCATTTGCTAGGCAATTTTTTAGAGCAAATGTCTGTGTAATAATTATAGTTTTAAGACATGGGGTCACATTACTATTGTAGTTTTGCATGTAGCACTTGGAGTTTTTCAGGCATATTTTAAATAATTATAATAGTGAGAAGAGTTGCCAAATCATAACTTCCACTGATACCCAAATCCACTTATGTTAGCTCTCCAGAGACAGACTCTGTAAACATCAAAGACACAAACGGACAAAAAGCCACCATAGAAATTTTACAAAAACAAACAACCGGCAAGAGCAGTGGTAAGAGGGCCAAATGCAAGCTGAAAAGCTAACAAATATTTATAGTGTGAACAAGCCACAATTTGCAGCATCAGAAGAGCTCTGTGCCTAGGACCAAAGGGATGCTTGATGCTCCTTCCTCTCCTGCAAAGTAGTGTCTTACAAGACTTTGAGTTCAGCAGCTAATAAAAGTTATTGTCCTTATAACCAAATGAAAACATGGTTGATTAGTTGTAGACAAAAGGGAAGATAAATAAAAATGTTGCAAATTAAAACTACACTGAGATAAACTAGCAGGAATCATTTGCAAGCTTTATCCTAAATGTGTTAATTGTTCCTTGATCACTATTAACTAAAGAAAAAGGAATTCCCAAGCAGATACTTCCACACGCTGACTGAAAAGATCCCAAATTGACAATTCCTTACCTTTACTTTCTAAATAAGGGAAATTCTAAGTTCTTTACATCCCCCTCTCCTACTCACGTAGAGTTGTTTTTTTAATTTCATCCACCCACAGGAAATTTCTACAGCCTCATTAAACCAGACTACTAAAGGTTGTTGAACAAATGAACATGCCTGTCTTTCCCCTGAAATCCAGCTGTGCTTACAGGAACCGGGGACCTCAAAGTGCAAGGATTTTGACCTTCTGCTTCCTAGAAACAGTGTGTGGGCCACCCACTCTATCAAGTGTGCATAAAATCTTTACTCTAGAAAGTACTTTTTCGGTCTCTTAAGTGCCGGTATGTTCCGGAGACATCTCTTTTCACTGCAGACTCTCATCGGGTGATGTTATCTATTGCCTTGATTTCTATTATGCACTGTTTGACTGTCTTTATGTTGATGACATTTAGAATCTTGGATATGGCTCCAATCTCTTTAAATTTGAAATGTCCCCAAATGAACTCAACATTTTCTCCTCATTCTAAACAGATTTCACTGCCAGGTGTCCTGGCCAGAAATCTCACCATTATCTGTGACTCCTCCCTCCCATCTTTAATCAATTCACTGTCTAAATTTCTCTATTTATGCAGTTCTGCATCTCCAATGTTGATTACTGTAAGAGTACACTAGCCATTCACCCTGCCTCTAGTTTTGTTCCTTTACGATTCATTTTCCACCGTGGAGCCAAGAATTGTCTTTCTAAAATGCAGTTCCTGCTATTTACTTGCTTAAAACATCCATGTGTTTCTCTTACCCTCTGAATGTAATATATCTTTTAACAGCCTTTATGGTTTGGTTGCTACTAACTTCCCACTACATTATTTGGCAACAGCGTGCATCTCCCTGTGTTCCAACCATATTCAAATGTTCATTTCAGCTGATATGCCATGCTCATCTATGTAACTGAATCTCAATATAGGCTGTTCTCTCAAAATATTCTTCACCTCCTTTCTTCGAACCTATTCCCAAGCCTCCTCAATCTTCATGAATTTCACCTAAATAAACCTTATTCTTTAGATTGAACAGGGTAACCAAAGCCCAAGATTCTTTATCTGCAAAGCAGATTAGATGGTCCTCAGGTGTGGGTCCTCAGCATCCTGTCTTTTGTTCTTAAGATTTGCTGTAACTGACTGTCAGTGTTGTCCCCACACTAGCCACCTAGCTCCATGAATGCAAGGACTGTGTATGTCCTACCACTGCTGGATCCCCAGAATCTAATACAATAGTAGACACATAGTGGATGATCAGTCAGTATTTGTTGAGTAAGTGTTATATGAAGCAGGGTGGGGGATCTGACATTCTGTGGATGAGATATCCCCTCTTTCTAAGGAAATGAAGAGCAATAGTCAGTTCACAAGACCTTTCTCTTTTCTCTGTCTGGGTGTACCCTGGTACTGATATCATACAAGGATAGTCACGGTTCCTGCTTGTCTCATTCCTAGAGGCGCCATCCAAGATGAACATTTTCTTGGCCTTCCAGCTAAAGGAAGAATAAGCCACTTTTTTATAGGAGTATATTTTAGGAAGAATATAGTGCATACAGTGTCAGATGGAGATTTGAATCTAACTGGGAAAATTTCTATGAAAAGAGCATAAAATCATGATTTTCTATTGTCTTCCTAGCTGTGACATCTTCTCTCTTTTTTCTATTTTTCTGGAGATGTTTTTGTTGGCTCTTTTCTGCCATTTCTTTTTGCCTGACCTCTAAACCTAGGTATTCCTTAGAGAGGCTAGATCTATTAAAGCCATAGGCTCTCCTCAGGCAATGTGCATAATTTCATCATTTTCACAAACACATATATGTGTATGAATTACATGTCTGTATCTTCAGCATTGCACTTTCGCCCCCATATTTGCTGAACATTTTAGATCAAATGTCCTCTAGGTAGCTCCATCTCAACATACCTACATGGAAGTTAACATCCCCGGCACCAAATCTCCTTTTTTTTTTTTTTTTTTCTGTTGTCCTATTGCCACTCCCAGTCCCAAGCCATAGACCCAAGAGGCACTCTTGAAAACTACCTTACCCTTCCCTTCTATGTGCACCAGTTCCACAAGAACCACCCTTAAATAGGTGTTGGTTCTATCTGCTCCCTGTTTCTGGAATATCCCAACAACCATTAGACCTTTACTATCGTTTGCCCTAATAAAAACCTAAATAGACCTTCATTGTGTTATGTTAACTCTTGCAACAGCCTCCTAACTAGTTTCCCCATTTCCAGGCTTGCCAATTTCTAGGCTTGCCCATTTCCTGTTTCACCTACTACTGCATTTTTACTCGCAGCTACCAAGGTGAGCTCATCTAACTGTTTGTCCAATAGTGTCACTCTCCTCTTCCCTGCTGAAAATCTTTGGTAGCTCTCTTCAGCTATGGCTCTCATGCTTGGCTATTCGTTAGAATCAAGTGAGACGCTTTTTCATAAATATGAATGATTGGCATCCCTCTCAGTCCAACTGAATTCTCAGTCCCAGAGAGTGGGGCCTGAGCATCTGGGATTCTGCTGAACAGCCAGAGTTGAAGACTACAGGGTGGCATATGAGAATTTTCTCATCCCAATCTCTGCTCATTTCTCTACCCATCAACTACCATATCATATCACACTCTATCTGCACTAGTAACAAATATCATGCATCTATTGCACTCATTGCTACGCACACTCTGGCCACTCAGACATCTGTACTGGATTTATTCTGTTGCTCCCACTAAGACCCTCCTACCTACCTTCATTGCTCCATTGACTCTCTCATCTTTAAAGGACTTGCTGAGGCATCATCTCTTCCAGGAAGCCTTCTTTGACTTCCTACACACCCCACAACTGACTTCCAAGTCCAGGTCTCAGATGTATTCACAACTGTTCTTTTATGCTCCCACAGTAGTGTGGCCTGTAAATGTCTCTGTCATTGCACACTCCAACATGTTATTTAAATTTTACGCTCATATGTGTGTTTCCCCTACTAGACTGTGATGGCCTCCAGGTCCAGAAGGTCAGAAGTTACCTCCGCCAGCTCCAGGGACACACAGAGGCCATAGCATAACATGGGGCCCAAAGTCATCTGTTCACAGCAGTGATACTGAAGTATGGAATCGGAGGAGCATTTTGAGAAGCCCTTTTAGTGCAGGTTTTTCAAGTCTCATCATTACAGTAACTCTGGAGCTATGTTAAGAAACCTAAAAGAGGCAAAAAGAGTAACAGGAGCCAAGAGGGGTGCCAAGAGATTCAGGTTTCATGTGTGACATTTGAAACAAAGATTGAGAAGCAACCTGGAGAAATTTCCTGATTTGGTATTTAGCTCTTCACTGACCTTGACCTCTGGCCTTGGCCTCTGGAAATGGTTAAAGGCATTGACAAAGAAAAGAGAGCAGAGATCGGTGTGTGTGTGTGCGCGCACGTGTGTGTCCTGCCTCATAGCCGTTGATGAAGATTTTCTCCCTGACTAAACACCAGCCAAGCTCCTCTGAGTCCTCTTCTCAACTAACCCTCAACCTTGGCCTAAAACCACAAAATGTCAGCATAAGCAATTTCATCCACCCCCATCCCCCACATTCAAAGACGTGAACAAATACTAACATGGTTTCTAACAGCTCAAGGGCATATCCTTAGGATGATGACTCCAGTGCCATAAGTTCCTGACAGAAAGCTCAGGGCTGCAAAACAATTTACTGTTTTGTACCAGCTCCAGCCAACTCCTGAATAGGGTCCCTGTCTCCCAGTCTCAGAGGGAGGGTAGGAATCTAACTTTGATAAACGCCAGTTTGCAAACCCAGATAGCTCCACGTGGACCAACCCCACTCTCTCACATTTTGTAAACGTCCACTTCCCTGATTCTGCTCGCGTCCCTGCTGTTCCCCATCCCTAGCTCCTCATCCTTCCTCTATGAGTCCTAGCCACCTCTGCACAAATCATAGTTCAGTTCAGTTCACACTGGACCTACTTCTCTATTGCAATAGTTCATGACTAATGAAAATTTGTCGGCCGGGCGCGGTGGTTCAAGCCTGTAATCCCAGCACTTTGGGAGGCCGAGACGGGCGGATCACAAGGTCAGGAGATCGAGACCATCCTGGCTAACACGGTGAAACCCCGTCTCTACTAAAAAATACAAAAACCTAGCCGGGCGAGGTGGCGGGCGTCTGTAGTCCCAGCTACTCGGGAGGCTGAGGCAGGAGAATGGCGTGAACCCGGGAGGCGGAGCTTGCAGTGAGCTGAGATCCGGCCACTGCACTCCAGTCTGGGCGACAAAGCAAGACTCTGTCTCAACAAAAAAAAAAAAAAAAAAAAAAAAAAGAAAATTTGTCTTTACCACTTCCCTTGTGCCTGGTTTTCTTTATCTTTGACAGCACCTTCAGCAATACACATTCTGATATCCTGGGGGATCTGACTCTTGAGGCTGATGAGGCACTTAGTAGGATGACTATTCCCAGGAGAAGCTCAGTGAGCAAGAGGAGGATGAAAACCAACCAGGCAGTGGTTGGAGGAAAGTGCAGCTCAGATGAAAGCATTAGGGGTGACATATTTTAAAGAAAGAATATTTCTAATAGAAAAAGCATTTGGATCCTCAGTTAAACATTTTTGAAGAAATATTCCTCATGGCAAGGAGTTTTAAATAGAAGAATGTTCTGGTCCCCTAAACTTACTTTCTTGCCTTCTCTCCTTTCTGATTAAAAAATTTACTGTTTCTAAAACTTCCTTTTTTTCTACCTATAAAACATAACACTTTTATAAAAATGTGTCACATGAGTTTCTATACACAAGAAAATGTTAATGTAAGAAAGATTGTTACATTATTTGATTTAGGGAATTGACTTAATTTATACAATCTGAATTTTTAAAAATTCTTTATCCATGTTCTGGCCTTTAACATTTGTTTCCTTGATATAGTTCCCTGTTACATAGTTTTGTAATTTAAGTTCATGAAAGCTTAAATTACTTTAAAGCATAAAAGAACAGAAAGCAAACTTAGATTGAGACAAATAAAATAAAACAGACAGTAGAGATATCAATAGATTTACTTAGATCCATTCACTTAGCATCAATGCATAACACATTCCAAAAGCGAGCATATATTAAATTTAAAATGGATCATCTTAATTGGATTCAATAATTGCATAAATGGTCAAACGATTTTCATTTTCTATGTTTTGGGCCATGCATTTCATTCCTTATTGGTTTGCTTTATTGAATTAACATAACAATTATTTGTTTTAATAGGAATAGAGAAAATAATCATGAGAAAGAGCAGTGGCGGAGCATATACTTCTTACTCCTGCTGCACACAACATATATGGCAGGTGATGATACCAAACAGCTGACTTCTGCAGAGACCTAAATGGCACATCTTGGCACATGTGGATAAGTATAATGTTTAGTAATCTAAAAAATGAGAAAATATTATAAAAATAGAAGAAGTAGAAAACCCTAGACAAGTTAAAATACAGAAAAATTTTAAGCAAAGTTATTTGAATCAGGCAATATTTAATATATCAAATATTAATCTTAATAACTATGTATAAAGTAATCTAAATCCAGGACACTAACCATGTCAAAAGGCAGCTGGCCTCCTGACCACCTCACAATCCTTTGCCAGGATTAGTGTTCTCTGATTACATACTTGGGCACCCCCTGATTACAATAGTACTTGTTTATTATTGAGATTATAAAAATAACCATTCTCTAAATGATTACACATAGTAAATAAAATTAGAACTATACATAAGGATTTGAATAACTGCAATTTCTTTAAGGACCACTTGCAACTTCTTCTGTCTGTTTCACAAACCTGCAGAGGAGAAATGAGACAGAAGAAAATGTGCTTAATAACATGTTTACATTATAGCATATTAAAAAAGAAAAATTGCAATTTTAATGCTTTCCTCTATTGCAAGGAACTTTTACAAGGATATTGACATTAGAATACTACCTCTATTAATCATATTTGCAGCCTATATATCAATTTCTGATATCTGTATAAAATTCTAATCACATTAGATGGTGATATGGCTAGGCTTTGTGTCCTCACCCGAATCTCGTGTTGAATTACAATCCCCATAATCTCAAGGGAGATGCCAGGTGGAGGTAATTGAATCATGGGTACGATTTCCCCCATGCTGTTCTTGAGATAGTGAGTTCTCATGAGATCTGATGGTTTTATAAGGGGTTCCTCCCCGTTCACTTGGCACTTCTCCTTCCTGCTGCCTTGTGAAGGAGGTGCCTTGCCTCCCTTTTGCCTTCTGCCATGATTGTAAGTTTCCTGAGGCCTCCCAGCCATGCTGAACTGTGAGGCACTTAAATCTCTTTTCTTTATAAATTACCCAGTCTCGGGTATGTCTTTATAGCAGTGTGAAAACAGACTAATACAAATGGCAAGGGAAATAGTCATGTTTCTAGAATATTTTACATGATTTTTCTGCTTTGTGTCATAGTTATATTTAATGTTTTTGATTCGCCAATGTAGACCATAAACATTTTGAAGGAAGACCTTCAATCTCCATCTTACTCACAGGACCTGAAATAATGCTTTGTGTGTGGCATTTGCTCAGTAAATATTTATTTGATGCAAGAGAGGGAGAAAAGTTAGAGAGGAAGAGAAAGAGAGGGAGAGTCTGGTTGTTTTTGCACACACTTTTTGTTTATCTGGAATGCTTTACTTATTCCAACCAACCCCAGCTAACTCTTTTATCAACTGCATCTTTCTTTCCTTTAGGCCTCACCCTTAGACATTACTTTCTCTTGACCCTTTGACTACTAGTCAAGACAGAACTCTCCTGATGTGCATACTTATCCTCATACTTCTATAATCACCATCAGCAGCATTTTTCTATAAATAGCTGTTCACTGTGTGTCTTCTCCACAATTTAGTAAGTTCCATGATGAGAAAACCTATGATTGGTGCTGTATCACCCATGATAATGACATGTGCTATTCTCTGACAGTAGTTACTGATCTATTACAGGTTTTAAATATGAATCACATGAGTGACAATTTACTTGATTAGAGCTCTTGAACTGAACAGCAGTATGCCTGTACATCATACAAAGTGCACTTGACGGGCTGAGGAAGAGAACCATGTGATAGTTCTGTACCTATATCCTTAATATATATCTCATCCTTCATAATGAATTCATAGCTTTCTAATGTACAGATTGCTATAATTTTTCTAATCAATCTCTTTTTTTGGTTATTAGGTTGTTTCTATTTTTTACATGCTTTCCATGTTTTCTTGTAAAACATGTTTCATGCTTTATTATAAAACATATGGCAATGAACATAATATTCTGATAGCTATATCATAGTACATTGAAGAAATTATTTATTCAGGTAATGTCCTAATGCAGAATTATTGAGTCAAGAGCAATTACAGCGGAGCAAAATTAAATGAGCAGACAAGGGTAACAGTAAACTTCCCATTACTCAAGGTGTTTATGTAGAGTCTGGGTACTGCAGGGGTACTGGCAGGGGTACTGGCAGGGTTACTGCAGAGAAAAGGCGAGCATTAGTTAGTGAAGGAGTGGCTGGTTCTAAATTCTTTCCAGTTTGATATTCTGTGATTATATGAGAGGTAAGGACAAGCTCAACACCTTTGCTTTTCTCTGGTAAATACTTAAGAGATGACAAAGTGATTTATTTTTTATCTTTGTGTATCCAGTTCATAAAATCGCCTCACATTCATGGACATGAAATTGTTCTGAGATCCTATAACTGCAGGGGATATATAATAGCATCATAGAGTCCATGGCCTGTATGTGGGAGAATATGTTTTTCAGCCCATATATATCTAGTAGATACTATTTTTTCCTGCCGAGGAGAAAGGGTTTAAAATCCCCATCTTCCCACCTTAGCAGGGGGGAATGCAGACTAAATGAGAACTCCAAAACCTATAGAACACACACACACACACACACAGAAACACACACACACACACACAGAAACACACACACACACACACACACACACACACAGTCTCTCTCAGGAAATCTTATAATCTTATGCAGTTACTTGGAGAAAATCCTATTCTCATTAGAGGTCATGAGGACTATGTATTTTTTTAATACAAATCCTGAGCAGTTTTAGAAGGTACCCATCATTACCTGACATTGATATTAAGTGCCCTGAGCAAACATACCAGAGTAGACCAGTGTAGGACAAGAAGAGCATGGAACGCAAAGAAGAAGATCTGCGGAACCTGCACAACGAAAGAAACAGAGATAATATGCCAGGCCAGAAAAAATCATCGATTAAATACCATTCCCTAGCCCTTTAACCAATTTCTAGTGAAGATTAATTGAAATTAATATCAAAACTATATTTATAGTATGTAGTGTCCTGCAATTCTAAATTTTAACTGCTTAGTAGTGTGTATACCCTCATTCCATTATTCAGTCATTTTCCACTTAAACCTCTGGTAATTTTTCCAATAAAATCTAAGGCAAAATGCCCCTCCAGGTAGTGTTCTGGATATGCATATAGTCTGTGTGAAGATCCCATAAGAATTGCAGTCATAATTGTGATGCCCAGCGTGGGTTAGGCAGGAAAGCCATGGTCTGCTCTGCAGACTGCTCCCCTAACACAGCTTATTCAGCCCCAGGCAGGTACATGCTACTTATTGTGATGCTACAAAATTATAAATTACTATCGTATTATCAAGATATATGATTTCATGAGGTAGTATATATATGTGTGTATGTCTGTGTCTGTGTATATGTGTATATATATGTGTGTACACATATATATGCAAACACACTATATTGTCTGGTTCATAGCATTATAGGCTAAATGTGATTCCTCTGAACCCAGCCCAGAGGCAGAAGAATATAAGACTATCTTTGAAGGAAGGAAAAAGTAGTGCCTAGTGGGGAAATGGGGCTTGACTATTCTAGTTCAAAAGAGTGGCAAAATAAAACAGAGGGTGAAAGCAGATGAAATAAGAAAGATAAGCAATTCCACTTGTCTGGAAAAGAATGGAAATAGATGAAGTTCAAATTTTCCACAGCATCTCTTGGAACACTAGCCCTACAAGATGTTAATCTAGATGATTCACAAACAAATGGTTATTGGTCAAATAATTTTGGACAACATCATACTATATCTGATTTTTTAAGGATCAAAATATACAACAGCACATTAAAGATTCGTAGAAGTCCTACACTAAGGAAAATGATTTAACCTGATATTTACCAAAGTTATTTTATAACAGATTTTTATAGAACACTCACTTTTAAAAATCCTATAAAGCATTCATTGGTTAAGTGCTACTTCAACTAGAATGAAATGGCTTATTGATTTGGTTGTCATTTCATACATTCTGCAGCAAAATGGAAAAAAAGCTTGGATTTTATATTCAGCTAGACCCGAGTTTAAATTTTATCTTCACCCTTTCCTATATATGTCACCTCAAGGAAGTTAGCATCGCTCAGCATCCTTCACAGAGGATGGTTCTAAGCAAAACACCTTTAGAAGGATCAAGTAATGGGCATTTAACATTTTTCAGTATTAAAATTTAGATGAATAGGAACTAAAAAAATATTTGGATTGAAGGTAGAGGTTGTATATAGAAGGTAGATGCTGGATACAGCTGGAGAACTTGGTGAATTGTTAGAAATCTTATACATGGGAGGGTTTGAAATAAAATAATGATCTATTTATGTTCGAGTGTTCTTTGCCACCCAAAGGTGTTAAAGCTGCTGGCAAGGGAGTGGTTGAATTCATGCTCTGTATTAGTGGTTCTTAAATTTTAGAGTGTATAAGAATCAGTCACAGGGCTTTTTAAAACACAGATTGCTGGGCTCCAATATCAGAGTTTCTGATTCAGTAGATCTGGGATGGAGCCCAAAGAAACTGTGCTTCTACTAATTAACAAGAGATGTTGATACTGATACTGCTGGTTTGAGAACTCCACTTTGAGCATCACTGTTTCGGCGTAGCACAGACCTTAGAGTGAAGGATGAAACTAGCTGTGGTCTTACACACTTGGAGATAGACGAGTAATCAAGTGTCTGGGTACCAAAACAAGACTGAAGTGCAAGTTTAGTAGAAAATGAGGAATTTTAAGGGAAGGAGGTTTGTGACAGATAGCAGATTACAGTAATGTAAGACTTTAGAGTTGGATGCTATTTCACATTTGATAAGAAAAAATATATATACAGCCTACGAGAATAACTAGATTTGAGAAGCAAGGAATTATAATGGCAGGATATTGGGTAAGTCACCCAAGTAGGAATTAAAATTTTCTGATGAAAATAGTTGTGGTAGGGAGGAAAACAGTGAGCCAGATGTAAGCATCTCACAGGAATGAAGAAAAGTGATTGGTAAGACTATAGAGACCAGGACGAGAACAGAACAACAATAAATGGTAGGAGCCTTTAAAAAAGAATTTCAGGTAGAATGTTGATGCTATCTCATGGTGCTTGGCACAGGGCAATGGAAAGAAGCAACAGCTTCCTCTGGTGGAGGCTAACAGGGACCCAGTGTTTTCTAGGAGGAACTCATTTCAAATAAGACTAAAAAAAAACATATAAAGTATTATTTTAATACCACCGAAGAACAATCAATTTGCCAATCAAGTTCCAGTCCCATAGAGCATGGTGCAAAGATCTGGAAAATATTCAACAATACAAGTGCAGGCTAAGACTTTATTTTGATGAGCATGGGGCAAAGGAGGGTGGCCAAGGATAACAGAGAATCAAAAAACAGAATTAACTGATTTCAAGTTTCTGAAATAAACTTTGTCATAAGGCTTTTCTTGCATGGAAATTACTTAGGCATTCAGCCTGGTACTGCTTCCTTCTCTTTTGAAGTAGGACTCCCCTATACTGGGGATAACCCATTATTTCCTATACTTGTGTGAATGTAAGAAATGAAGCAGCTTTGATGGGGGAAACAACAAATAAGAGAGTGGCCATCAACTCTGAAAATAAACATAATATTATGGATTAGAACACTATTTCTTCTTGAGGATAACGCCATATGCTACAAGTTTTTTCAGAGAGAAATAGCAAAACAAATCTCCTAAGGCAATGCACGACAAAGCACGTGTTGGGATTAAAGTGAATTCTATGTTGATGCACCATGTTCATTGCAACTCTGATGAACTATGTTTACTACAGAAGAACAGCACATTGAACATATGATATGTCATTGAACACATCCTGTTTTCTATCAGATATCAACAAACCACTTATTACATGCATGTATCTGTGTTTCTAGCGGTTATGACCTCCCTGAATAAACAGAAGACAAAGATAGAGACTTAGGTGTGGCCACTTCTCAAGTGATCTTTAAAAGTTACGTAGCCAATTTGAACTAAATTTATTCATTTATTAATTCATGAAGTTGATTCACTAAATATTTGTTAAGTAAAAAAATTATGAATGCATAAACATCTATTAAGTATTTGTTGAACATTTACAATGAAAAATAGGGATTTTAAGATTAAACTTTTCTTAATAGGCTAATTTTTTATAGTTAGGTAGAAGCGATGTATAAACTATAAAGCCTTATATAAGTGGTAGAAGCTTAAAAAACTTTTTTAAAGTTTTAAAATGGATAATCCTGTGTGTCCTAATATGGAAGAGAAAGTCACATATAATTTATGTCTAAGAACACAAGGAAAAGCTATGTTTTTGGTCTGAAGAATGTTTAATTATACTAAAGATGATATACAGTTTTGAGATACTTAGTCAACATTTCAAAACAAGCCATTTTGAAGAAATTTGGCAGCATGCTTTGAGCAGTTGTTGTACTTTTAATAGCTTACCATGGGATTGAAAACATACTTAATGTAATTACTAGATGCTATTTATTTTATTCTGTCAAAATTCTAATTTTTATGTTTATCATATATGGCTCCCTTAATTTTCTGGATGACTTTGCTTGTAGATAATAATTTGGAACACTGTAAATATAACTAAATCAAGTTGAAGTTTCTATTAAAAGCAGATTTTCTACTCAAATGTATTACTGCTTCAGTTTCTTTATAAGTTGTGTTCCCTTATTTTCTTATTTTATAGTGTTTTCTTTACGTTAAAACTATTTCAGTGTAGAGTGAGATCATTCCTCTCTTGATGTTATCTTTACACACATCCCTCCCACCCTGAAAGGTTTATTTAGCTTTTAGGGACACAGTGAAATTTCGGAGTAGAGGATATGGTCTTGGGCTAGATTTGAACTTAAATTGCACTTACTAATTCTGTATTCTTGGGAAAAAATATTTAACAAATCTGAGTTTGTAAAATCATATTAATAATGCCCATATAATAAATTGTCACAAGGATTAAATAAGATACCACTACATGGCACATAAGAATCAAAATTTAATACATGTTACTTCTGTCCCATTTCCTCCTCCTTCAGAAATGCATTTGTTTCTGTATAAGCCTTAAAATGTCAATGGCTCATAACAGGCTTTAAGGAGAAATGGAATGCTGTAATTCTAAATACCTCCCGAAAAGAGATTTGGTGGATCTATTTAATGTTAGTGATTGCAGCAGCAGACCATCTGGAGCAGCTGCTGTGAAGACGCCAGCTGTAGCAGGGGAGGCGTGACCAGGGATCTGCACTCTATGGAGCCGGTGGAAGCTGGGAAAAGGTGGAAGCTGCCTGCGTCTGAGTTGGCAGGTGGTAGCCCCACCCAAAGGGCACAGGTGCAGCTGCCCAGTCACAGCTTTGGACCCAGGCATCCCTGTGCTCTTGGGGGCCCAGCAAGACCACCTGCCTCTGCAGGCTCAGAAGTGACTGCTCCCACTGCCTGGTCTTTCCCCGACTCCTGATGCCCACTCTGATCTCAGAGCAAAGTTGTGGCTCAGTTCGGGCACTGTCACAACCCAACTGGGTGTCCATGCACTTGGGGCAGTGCTGACATGCCAGCCCCCTGCTGCCTCAGCCCCCTCCAGGCTTTGAGCACCCACAAGCACGGGAGAAGGGCTGACGGAGTGCTGAGGGCAGTTCAGTGAGGGTCTACAGGCACCCTATGGCACAAACAATCTGAGTGCCATGGGCACCATGAATGGCAGGTTGATGGTGGTAGGAGGTAAACATGCTCCAGGGCAGAAAGGGGTGAGTCCCCAGTAAAGTCCTACTTTCAAGCTGTGGATGAACTGAAGCCTGGGGGCTGGGCTGCCAGTTCCGCAGACCAGAGTGAGAACTTACGATGTTTCTCCTGGGCCCACCCACGGACCAGTCAGTACACACTTCCTCCCCTCTGAAGCCCATAAAAACCTGGACTCAGCCAGACTTGGTCAAATGTGGAACTACCTGTCCGTGGAGAGGAGCTACCCACTGTGGGTCTCCTCTCAGGTGAGAGCTGAGCAGATATCAGGATGACCTGCCTGCAGAAAGGAGCTACCCAGTTGGAGTCACTGGAGAGCTGTCCTGTCACTCCATAAAGCACTTCTTGACCTTACTCACCCTCCAGTTGTATGCGTACCTCATTCTTCCTGGATGCAGGACAAGAACTTTCAACTCCCAGATAGCGGGACTGAAAGAACTATAACACAAATGGGGTTGAAACATGCCCCTCACTCACCACCGTGTGGGCTATGAGAAGGAGAGAAGAGCTATGGCCCTGCAGGGACCCCAGACCTAGGAGCTCCCTGAGTCAGGGCTTTGACACCCTCTTTGGGGCTCTGTGGTTCCTGGCATTTCCAAACTTACAGGCACCACCACATTCTTCAGTGTCAACAGCAGAAGCTGCTTGTGGTATGCCTAGTCCAGCTGCAGCCTCACAGGAGCCAACACCCATACTGGTGCCTGGAGCTGCCTGCCCTCCCGCAGCCAGCATGCCTGGCTGTGTGCAGCAGCCAGACCCTGTGCCTGCTCACTCATGCACCCCTTACTACTCTGTGCCTGGCTTGACCTTGACAGGCATGGAATCTGGGAGGGTAGCATGAGCCGAGCACAGCCTGCCAGGCCAAGCAGGCAGGATGAGACCAGCAGGCGCAAGCAAAACTAGGCAAAGGTACCACTGGCCACAGATGTTTCCAGCTGGTGAAGCAATACCCCAAAGATCCCCAAAGACTGACATTAGGCTATGTGTCAGTTTTCTCAATTTATTATTCAATTAGCTCTCCGTTACAATATATGCTAACTCAGTAAGAAAAAATTATTATGTCATACTTTTGGAGCTCTGGGCTTAGAGCTCTTCTTTTTAATCTTCACATGCCCTCTTTATTATGCCTACACAAGTAGTTTCTTCAGCCACCATGTCTATCCTCAGAGTACCTCCTATGAGACCATGCCAGTTAACTTCTATACTAGCTCAAACAATGGAAATACAGTGTAACATCTGCTGGAGGGAATAGTTTATTCATTGGTTTTCTTCACTTAAGTCTGAAGTAGGAGGAAAAAGGAGAATGAAACACTAAGGTAGGTTGGGATCAATGATGGTATAGCTCTGGGTCCCCCAATCAGGAGCATGAAATATTTACATGGTGAAAATCCTGAGTAATGGGTTCTCTTTTTTTTTTTTGTTTTCCTTTCTTAATTGCTCAAGCCGGACTCCAACTCCAGCTCTCGCCTCAGCCTCTCAGTAGCTGGGACCACAAGCATGCACCACCATCGCTGGCTCCAAAACCCTTTCCTTCAGCTTGAGAGAGCACCTAAGAGCATTGCATAAGATAAATATATCACCCATGAACTCATCTAATAGAGAGGTCACTCTTTTTGCCCCAAATTAAGACTATAAAACCTTTCCCCTGTAGTGCTAAATTGTATCAGAAGCATAAATTGAATGTAGAAGCCATAGAATAATTAAGAGACACAGAAAAATGAGCTCTAGTTTCACAGGTGAAAAGAGAAATCATTTCTAGTTAGTAAGTAAAAGGCAGAAAGTATTTAGCAGAGAACCCTAGAGGAGAGCATTTGCCTTTACTCTCATGTAGTTAGTATATCCCTGATAGTTAAAATCTGACAATTGGGCAACTGTAGATGCACTTGAGTGCAAGCCCTTTCTCTGCAATTTACTAGTCTGGGACCATCGGGAAGAAGCAAGACCTTAGCTGAGTCTTCTGACTCCCAGGTTTTTTCCACTTCATGATAGCCTCCAGAAAAAGGAAATTAGCCTCCCACTGAGAAAGTTAAGTGGCGGATGTGTATGCTCAGAAGAAAAGATGAATCATTAGTAAATTATAGTGAACACTTAAGTGACTGGCAACAAAACTATATAAAGGAGTGAGACTATTATGTCAATAATTACATCAGTAAAAGTAAATAGAAACCTAATAATAAGCAAAAGACTGAAGTCCTTGTAGGAGAGCAGATAAACTAAATACAGTTGTCCCTAAGGGTTCCAAGACCCCTGTGGATGTTAAAATCCAAGCATGCTCAAGTCCCTTATAAAAAATGGCACAGTATTTGCAAATAACCTATGCATATCCTCTCATATATTTTAAATCATCTCTGCATTACTTATAATAACTAATACAGTATAAATGTTATGTGAATGTTTTTACACTTTTTTATTATTTCTTGTTTTTGAATATGTATTTTTGATCCGTGGTTGGTTGAATCTGCAGATGTAAAACCCAGTAGATACAGCAGGATGACTTCATTGCTGCTCTTTTCATAAGTAGAAACCATTTTATATGGTATATACTTAAAAGTAAAACTTAGAACTAATATTTACCAAGCACATACTATGTTTGGCAAAACTAAAAACCATTAAAAAGTAAATATTTTCTTAGTCCATGAAAACAAAATGCAAAAATCTGAAAATTTACTGGCTCTGCCCAAATTTATTGAAATATTTTAGAGTGTAAAAATCCCTATCCAGTAACAGCAGGATAAATTATTCAGATTAAGCATTCCACTGAAAGTGCATAGAATAGCTGGATAAAATATTTTTAAAAATCTGTGTGAAGGCACCAAACATCTATCAAAGCAGTAAAGTATTAAATGGCCAATATCCCAGATAATGAAGAAATAAAGAGAAATGAGCATACAATTTGGAGACATGCTTCCTCTAAAGGTATCTACCAATTTCAGAAGAGACTCCTGGGAGGCTGAGACCCTAAAGAAGGGTTGTAAAATCCTCCCAGGCTAAAGGAAAAAAGAAAGTGTAGTTGTAATCTTACTGAGAAATGTGACCCAAATAAATTCCCTAGGTTTTAAGTTTCTAGACTGAAAGGCCACACTGGAAGATTAAGAGTAAAATGGAAATATACAGCCCTTGCAAGGAATAAAGCCCAACTTAAAATCTTTTAGATTTTTTATTTAATTCAAATAATCTCGGATTGTTAGTTTCCCTGTACCTCTGCTAGAAGCAAGATAAAATACTCTCTAAAAGAAGATAACATCACCATAGGCTTCAAATTATCTTTGCAACATATCATATATAATGCTCAACACTTAATCAAAAATAAGCAGACACACATGATGACAAGGCCATGTGTTCTAAAGCCAAGAAAAAATAACAAAGAATAGAAACACCCACAGGAATCACATAATAAACTTATCAAACATGGATTTTAAAATAAACATGCTTAATAAGAAAATTAAAGATAATATCTAGAATTTTAGAAAGAAGTAGAAACTACAAATGAACTAAATAAAAATGCCAAAATAAACAAAATTACAAGTCAACTTATATATTAAACAGCAAATTTGATAGCATTAAAGAGAGAAACAAACTACATTTATTCAGAATCATACTCAGAGTTAAATGGATGGAAATATGTGAGCAGGAAGTAAGGAGAATTATTTTGCATATAGTTAGAATGTCTAGTATATGTGTAATTGAAGGCTTTGGTGATCTTAAAACATAGTCTTCAAATTCTTTTGTTTTCCCAAGTGGTAGAACTATGTCCATTGACCTTGACTATTTTAACTATGACTGCTTGACCAACAAAGATGGCCAATGTGGTGTTGTGAGTTTCCAAGCTCAGGACTTAAGGAATAGGACTTTTCCACTTCCTGTCTTTATTCTTACAATGCAGCCACAATAATGTGAAAAAGTCCAAATATTTCATGGAGAGGTCTATATTTCCTATAGACATGAGGAAATGTCTATAGGAGAGAAATCAAGGTCTTTGGTCAGCAGCCTTGAATAAACTCTCAGCCAACAGTAACCACCAATTTACTAGACATGAGAGTTAACCATCTTGCAAGTGTATCCTCCAGTTCTAGGTAAATCACTGCAGCTGACATGTCATGGAAAAGGCATGAGCCTCCATGCTGAGCCCTGCCCAAATTGCAGATATATGTACTAAATGAGTGATTATTGTTTTAGACCAATAACATTTGGGGTGATTTGTTAGGCAGCAATAGCTGAATGGAAGAGGAACCAAAACAAGACTCAAAAGAGAACAAGGCACAATCCACAACTACCAAACATATAAAAACGATAGATTTAGAAACACTGTGATCATCCAAGTTTAATACAAAGAACCTAGGATTAAACTGAGCTTAATCACATGTAGGTTTACCATGATAAAGCTGCAAAAATAAAAGACAAATGGGAAATCTTAACATTTGAAGAAGTAATAATCTAACAGGTGACTAAAAATATTATTAGTAGTAATAATCAACAGGTGAAAATAAAATGACAGATACCATTTTATCTTCTCAACATAAAGATGAAATGGTATCTTTGAAGTGCTGAAAGAAAAAAAAACTTTCTTGATTTTTAAACTCAGTGAACATATCCCTTAAAAGCAGAAACTGAGAAATTTCAGGCAAAGATAATTCACCACCAGTAATTACAAACTAAAACAAATATTGGTTTTTGTTATTTAGGCAGAACAAAGGTGATCCAATATGTAATTTCAGAGATATTGAAAAAAAAAGGAATAGTGACAAACAGAATAAAACTGGGAAAATATAAATGGATATTGGCAATATTTTAAAATAATAATAAAGCCTTATGGTGTTTTAAAATATAGAGGATTTAAATACATGCCAACACTCCTGTAAAATTCGGGATGAAGAGATACAAAGCTAAAAATGTTTTAAGTTTTACAAAGCTAAAATATAAAAGGACCAATTAACCTGAAACTTTTCCACATTAAGCAATACATTGCTGCAATCTCAAGAACAACTATTGAAATAATCTTAAAAGAGTATATAACCTTCAAGCTAAAATAGAATAAAAGAGCAATAACAAAAAAATTATCCCAAAAAAGGCAAGAAAGAGGGAAAATGAAAACATAACATAGTGGGGAAAATAAAATATAAAGTATAAAGTAAGTTGATAATATAGTAAATTAAAAAAATAACTATAATAATAATTATACTATGCACAAGTAGACTCAATGAGTTAAACAGAAAGGATTGCTAGAATTGATTAAACAAATAGCCTAACTACACGTTGTTTTTGAAGAGAATTGTCTGATATATGTGAATACAGAAATGATGAAAAGTTAGAGAATAAAAATCATACACCATATAAACCAATTTTTAAAAAGCTGGGTTACCGATGTCATAGAATGTGGAATTTAATGCAGAATTAATTGCTAGGGATACAGGGAAATGTCTCCTAATAATAAAAAGTTCAATTCACCAGGAAGATACACTTCTAAATTTATATAAAACTAATAATATAGCACCAAACTGTATAAAGCAGGAATTGATACAAAGAGAAACAGTCAAACCCATAATCATAGCAGGAGGTGTTGACACATATCTCTTGGTAACTGATAAAACAACAGCCCCCAAAACATACAGTAAGACGATGGAATATTTGAACAACACAATCAGCCAACTATACCTAACGGACACGTAAAGAAAACTGCACTCAGCAACAGCAAAATACATTTTACCATTGTTTTCCTAGAACTTGGTGCTTCTAAATATTTGCCCAAAGCTGGTCATTTACTGGATCATTAAGGAAGTCTCAACACATTTCAAATGATTTAAACCATCCATACAGAGCTTGTTCTTTCAACAAAATAAATGCAGGATGACAATAAAGCTGGACTTAAAGGAAACATTTAAAACTTAAACCCACATATCAGAAAAAAAATGCAAGCCTGAAATTCAATGAGGCGGCCATCTACTTTGTGCCAGATATCTTCTATTTTTCTGCCAGATATAATTGTTGTCTTTAATACCAAGCTTTTTGCTTAAGGAGACTGAAGTTTGCGGTCTGTATCAACAGAACTCCCAAACTCTCTCCTTATATACAGCTTTTGCCGTAAGGAGCCTCAGCTAAGAATGAAGGAATGGAAGAGAGTAAAAATTGAGGGTATTTATTCTGCCTGAATCCTTCATCTTAATCTAGTTTTTCTTTTGTTGTTGTTGTTTTGTTTTTTTTTTATTTTGAGGCCGAGTCTCACTCTGTAGCCCAGGCTGGAGTGTGGTGGCGCAGTCTCGGCTCACTGCAAGCTCTACCTCCCGGGTTTATGCCATTCTCCTGCCTCAGCCTCCCGAGTAGCTGGGACTATGGGCACCCGCCACCACGTCTGGCTAAATTTTTTTGTATTTTTAGTAGAGACTGGGTTTCACTGTGTTAGCCAGGATGGTCTCGATCTCCTGACCTCGTGATCCGCCTGCCTCGGCTTCCCAAAGTGCTGGGATTACAGGCGCGAGCTACCGCATCCGGCCTAGTTTGTCTTTCAATATTTATTTATTTATTTATTTAGAAGCAGGGTCTTACTCTTGTCAGCCAGGCTGGAGTGCCCTGCTGCAATCACAGCTCACTGCAGCCTCGACCTCAGGTGCTCAGGTGATCCTCTTGCCTCAGCCTCCCAAGTAGCAAGTAGCTGGGAATACAGATATGCACCTAATTTTAAAAGTATTTTTAGTAGAGAGAGGGTTTTGCCATGTTGCCCAGGCTGGTCTCAAACTCCTGGGCTCAAGCAATCTGCCTGCCTTGGCCTCTCAATTGAAGGTTATAGTTAAAGTTAATTAGATGAATTAAACCCAATTGGTTTTCTTAAATTCTATGTGCGATTAATAAAGGGGATACTTAGCTTTACCATACTGACTGATGAAAATAATATTATATTTCTTCAAGGGTATTTATAAAATTCTTGCATCTGATTTGATTCATAAAAGCATATTATTTAGTACTTAGATATTAAATCTCTAGTCAAGATGATCTGAAAAGTACAGAATAAGTAACATGCTATCTATCATCAGGGGTATTTTATTTTAATTGAGGTGAAAATATGAGCAGTATAAAACAATTGCAAAAGTTTGAAGATGGCAGATTTGGCTCTTGTTAAGTTTCAATACATAGGGCCTTAAATGAGAAAATGACAACAAAGCTGAGGAAAATTGATTTACATCAGTGAGGATGTTTTGTTACACTGCAATTATTCTGAAACTAGACTCATTACCACTGCAGATACATTGAAGATGCTATTGATGATTTTTTTTTTTTAATTGTCAGTTGACAGTGAACCTTTCATGGACTACCAAACTCAATTCTCTACATAGAAATGTTTGTAATAAATGTTCATAAGCAACACAAAAATATTATTCTAAGCTATTAGAAAATCAAGAACACTTTCAATACTGCCTATTTTTTAATTTGTGAAATGTAATGTGCAAAAAATACTATGAAAAGTATAATTCAGTTTAAAAAACATGACCCATTGACCACCATCTAAGTTAAGAAATATAATTCTGACAGCCTTGAAGCTCAATCATTATTACCTGCACAAAACTATTATAAATACATTTATATAGATATAAATATATAGATATATTATATTATATATATTTTATATTTTTATTTATAATAACTATTATACGATATAATAATCTATTATAAATTTATATAGATATAAATTTAAAAGGTAAGGATTTACTTGCCTTTCTGTATATTTTAACAAGGTATCAAAGCATATTGAAAAACTATGGTTTAGATTTTCCTGATTATCATAGAAATTTTGGTCTCCTTTGATTATTGTAGAAATTTTGGTCTTTTAGGTCATCCCTGACCTAAAAGAGAAATGCGTCAGTAGTTCATCAAGTATGATGTTTTCTGTAGGATTTTTGGAAATACACTTTTTTTTTAGATTAAGAAATTTTTCTTACAGTTCAAAGCCACTGAATTTTTTGTCATGATTAGATGTCAAAATTTATTGAACACTTTTTATGCATTATTGACATCATGTTTCTCATTTATTATGTTAGTGTGGCTAATTTCGAGATAAATTTTCAAAAATTGATTTGGTAATATATTTCTGTAATAAACTCAATGTAGCAGGGATGTATTATCCTTTATACGTGATAGGAATTGGTTTAGTACCAATTTGTTTAGAATTTTTATATCTATGTTCATAAGTCAATTGGCTTATTTGGCAAAAAGTTTTTCTTTCTTATAACTCCTTTTATGTATTGGAATCGAGGTTAGCTAGTCTTATAAAATGGAATGGGAAGTGTTTCCTCTTGGATTCTATGCAAGTGTTTGCATAATATTAGAATTATTTCTTAAAAGTTTAAAAGAATTCAGGCCCCATATGGACCTGAAAATATTTGTATATGAGGTTTTTATTTATTTTTTATTTTTTATTTTTTTGGAGACGGAGTCTCACTGTGTCACCCAGGCTGGAGTGTAATGGCGCGATCTCAGCTTACTGCAACCTCTGCCTCCCGGGTTCAAGCAATTCTCCTGCCTCAGCCTCCCTATTAGCTGGGATTACAGGCATGCGCCACCAAGCCCGGCTAACTTTTTTGTATTTTTAGTAGACACGGGGATTTCACCATATTGGCCAGGCTGGTCTCGAACTCCTGACCTTGTGCTCCACCCACCTCGACCTCCCAAAGTGCTGGGATTACAGGCGTGAGCCACCGCGCCCGGTCCTTATATGAGGTTTTTAAATTATGAATTTAATTTTTTAGATATATGACTACTCAGATTTTGTATTTCCTGTGTGTCAGCTTTGGTAAATTGTATTTTCTAGAGATTTCTGTGTTACATTTGAATTTTAAGGTTTGTCTAATAAACTCTGAAAATATGTATCACTAATACATGTAAAATTGAATGCACAAATATATTCTTCATGGTATTGTTTAAAATAATTTTAGGCCAGACATGGTGGTGTATGCCTGTAACCCCAAAACTTTGGGAGGCCGATGTGGGCAGATTGCTTGAGCTCATGAGTTTGAGACCAGCCTGGGCAACATGGGGAAACCTTGTCTCCACAAAAACCACACACACAAAAAAATATATATATCTGGTATGGTGGCATACACCTATAGTCCCAGCTACTCAGGAGGCTGAGGTGAGAGGATGGTGTGAGCCCGGGAGGCAGAGGTTGCAATGAGCTGAGATCACACCAAAGCTCTCCAGCCTCAGCAAGAGACAGACCTTGTCTCAAATAATAATAGTAATACGTTTTCAATGGCATATGAGCTGTGGAAGAGTGATTAAATAAGTTATAATATGTCCAGATAATAAAATGCTATGTACTTATTTTAAAAATCTTCTTACACCAGCTGGGCACGGTGGCTCATGCCTGTAATCCCAGCACTTTGGGAGGCTGAGGCGGGCAGATCACCTGAGGTCGGGAGTTCAAGACCAGCTTGACCAATATGGAGAGACCCCGTATGTGCTAAAAATACAAAATTAGGCAGGCATGGTGGTGCACATCTGTAATCCCAGCTACTCGGGAGGCTGAGGCAAGAGAATCAGTTGAACCTGGGAGGCAGAGGTTGTGGTGAGCCAAGATTGCGCCATTGCACTCCAGTCTGGGCAACAAGAATGAAACTCCATCTCAAAAAATAAATAAACAAATAATCTTACAGAGGACTATTTGACAATATGGAAAATATTTATAATATATGCTAAAGCCACTTTATAAAACTGTATATCGAATGTATATTATCATATATTATTGTATAGATGATTGTATAGATGATCTCAGGTGTGAATATGCATGTACGCAAAAGCCTGTGTGAGACAGAATGAACATGAGAATCATTTTTTAAAAAAATTTCTGCATTAAAAACAACAAAGTAATCACAGAAAGTATTTTGGGATGGTGAGATTGTAGGTGATTTTCATTTTACTATTTATTATTTTTCCTTATTAAATATATCTCCTTCAAATTAAAGCATCATATTTCCTCTTTCCATTAGATAGATTCTGAGAATTACCTGAATGCCATCAGACAAAACTAATTTACCTTAAGTTCTGAATGTGAATCTTTGTGGACTTAATCCTATCGACACTATAGAGTATATTTGTGAAAGAAGCTGCTGGTTAGCGGAAAGGATTCAGACACTGTTAACATTTTTTAAATGCAGTATGACAGTATGAATTGAAAACCCTTGGGCAGCTAGAGGGAAATGATTTTGGCTAATAAGAAAAACTCATTGCATGATCAGAGGGTAAAGATAGCAACCTAAATTCTGACCGAGGTAGGGATGGAAGGTAAATGAGTGAAACAAATTGGTTGGAAAACATTCTGAAGTTGGAGAAACTATGGCAAACTGGACAGGTGTTCAGCTCAAGCTAATTCTTACTATGAGGGAAGGCAAGCCTAGTATTGCCGTATCTTCTGTTTTTCAAAGAGAGTATCTGAACTTTTTGAGATCTCCTAATTTTTAAATGTTAGATTTATTTTTGCTAAAAGGTTGTTACGGCCAAACAAAGCACATCTGCAGACACACCCAGCCCATAGGCTGGCAGTTCATAATCCCTTGTTCTTAAATATTACAATACAAAGATAAACAATCAGTGCCTTTTGAAACGCCAGCCTTAGCTATCAGCTTGAGCCCCAGGAGAGGCTTTTAACAAAAGCAGTAAGTCATTCCAAAATACCAGTTTTTCTCAAAAGTTATATCTAAAATTAAGAAAGAAATCTCAGTTACAAGAGAAAATATATAAACATGGCCTCATAGACAATAAATTCCCTGAATATCCCTCCTCTGTATATGCATTTATTTTTCATCTAAAGAGGCCTAATCTGAATTCTTAATTTTGGATTCAGAACATGAACACTGAAGCAAAAAAAAAGCCGATGAACGTAGAAAGCAGTGTGCTAACTTCCGTAGAATTTTTATTTCTGACCTCTGATCAACAAAGTAGCTAAACAGCCATGAAAAGTCACTGTCATTCTTTTGGGCTTCAGTTTCCTCACTTGTAAAATTAAGAGGTTGGGTGGATATTTCTTATCTTTAAAATGTTATGAGTCAATGAGACTACCTATACAGTGAGAAGAGAGCCACATAACATTTGCGATCCATTTATAGGAAGTAGTCGTGTATACTTTGGAACTTCAAGTAAGGGCTTACTCTGAAATTAATCAAGTTTTACAGAATTAAAAATATAACCCAGAGCTACATATACTTACTGTTGTTTAGCTGATAGATTAATAACTATACTCAGTAACAGCAAAGTTTTAAAAAGCACTTTTTAAATTATTTGTTTCACCCTCCTATGAGCTAGGCTGCACTATTGGTCTATCTTTACTCTCTGCCTAATAAAGAAGATAGATAGCTTTCTAAAAGAAATCCAAATTACTCTATAGTCTTTTGTGCAAATAGCATGTCTCAGGGAGGTGCTTACTCTTTGAGATGGGACTAGTGCAGAGGTAGTTTAGAACCCAATTTTCTTCTCATCAATTCACGACATATGCAAAGAACCAGACACCAGGGCCTCCTCAAGTTTTAAATTATTTGAATCCAAAGCTACAGATATAAATGCTCTCATTAGAGTTCTTCACTATGCAAAGATTTCCCCACTATCTACTTAATCAATTCACATTTTTTATCCTTACAACCTGGACCCTCTCTGCTCTTCTCATGACTTAGTTTTCCAGGCATATTTCCCTCTTGCCCACTGTATCTAATGTGTCTCCCCAAACAGTATTAATTGCTATGTTTCCTGGGCCATCAAGTGTAACCAATGTTCTTCTTGTCTTTGTGCCCTTGCCCATGCTATGGTTCTTGCTTATATGACCTTCTTGTCCATCCCTGCCCTTCAAAATCTTATGCATCCCTCAGTTCAAACACCACTTGCCTCGTGAAGATCTCTCTAATCTCGTGTTTCTACTCTCAGCTCTATGATATTTCCTTCCTATGGTTTCTTTAACATTTTATTTCTCTTAAGAAACAGTGTGCCTAATGCTTCAGATGCTTATGTACTTCTCTATAACTTGGTAGGGAAAAACATACAAGAAAGTCCAACATATGGTAGCTTCTCAATATATGTATGTTGACTTTTCAAGATCCACAAATATGATTGCTTTAAGGGGGTAATCTGGCCCATAGGGTTTATGAGACTTACTGGAAAATCTTAACTAAATTCCTGGTTTGGGACAAAAATCCCAGATCTGTTTAATTTGAGAAGGTGAAGCAGGTTAATGCTTCAAAAAGAGCCAAAGAAAATCATGAAACACCTTGGCTGGTGTGAATATGCTCAAGTTCTTGCAGTGACAAAAAATATACAAAACAATCCATAGAGAAAAACAATAGGCATTGCTTGCAGCCAGCCAATACATTTTTACTTGCGAAAGATATGCTCCATCTGATATAAGGCTGCCCTGTAACCTACATCCGTCAAGGTTAAAGAATGAACTAGATTTTCTTTTATTTTGTAGTTTTAGGCCACACCTGGAGCAAATATAAGAATATTCCAAGACAAATAAAAAGTGTTTAATAAAATAATTAAAAACATGTGCCACTCCTTTATAACTCTGATTTTTAAAAATAACAAAAATTAGGGCCATGTATCCCCTATTCTAACTTTTAAAGACTTTTAACTCCATACATTGCTCCAATCCAAATAATTATGCATTGTAAAAGAATAGTTCTGTCATCTCATGGTTTAAATACAGCCTTCTCTGATGCTTGTTAAGACATTTTCTGGTGACTATCGCACATGATAAAGACACGTCAATAAACAAAGCAGGTAGTCTGAAGCATGTAACCTTATATGTTGTTGAGCAACTTGACACATTTTTCCATTACACTTAATAATAGTTTATGTGGTGAGATTAAGTTTTATATGTTATTAAATGTTACCATTTAAATTTTTTTCTAGGGACTTACGAATCAATTGGACCTTTCATAATATCACAGTTTTACCACAAACATGGGGGACATTTCAAAATAGGAATAGCACACGAATGATTCAGAGGCATTTGCCCTCTAGAAACTGTAAAAAAGTTATTCAGATCCAAATAATTCTCTACAACCAGTATTATAGTGAAAAATCGCAATTTGGCATTGCAATGTTTTGCTTTTACCAAATAATTAACAGCAATTGTTTTCACCTTACTTTTATATTTATTGGTTAAAGATCAATCCTAAAATATTTATGATAGTAACATAATAAATATGCAGATGTCTGATATACCTAATTTAGAGATTTATCATCTCATAAGAGTTTAGATGCCCTGAACTTTTTAGAAGCTTTAGAACTTTCTAAAGCTCATAATATATTGAAAATGAAGACATGGGATTAAAAAATTATCAAGCCTGGGAAGGTCCAGGCGGGAGTGAGCTGTGATCATGCCACTGCACACTGCACTCCAGCCTGGTCAACAGCGTGAGACTCTGTTTAAGGAAAAAAAAAAAAAAAGGCCGGGCGAGGTGGCTCACGCCTGTAATCCTAGCACTTTTCGGAGGCCAGGGCAGGTGGATCACGAGGTCAGGAGATCCAGAACATCCTGGCTAACACGGTAAAACCCCGTCTCTACTAAAAATACAAAAAATTAGCCAGGAGTGGTGGCGGGTGCCTGTAGTCCCAGCTACTGGGGAGGCTGAGGCGGGAGAATGGTGTGAACCTGGGAGGTGGAGCTTGCAGTGAGCCGAGATGGTGCCACCGCACTCCAGCCTGGGTGACAGAGCAAGACTCCATCTGAAAAAAACGAACAAACAAACAAACAAACAAACAAAAACAGACGTGGTGCTTCACACCTGTAATCCTAGTACTTTGGGAGGCCAAGGCAGGAGGATCACTTGAGCTAAAGGAGTTTGAGACCAGCCTGGGCAACATAGCAAGACCTTGTCTCTATTTAAAAGCTAAATAAATAAATAAATTTTTTAAAAAGAAGAAAAGTATCAAGATTTCTTTTGATTTTCTGAAAGAACCTACTACAGATTACTAGAAAGTTTTGTTTTTTTTCCTTTCAGAGCTCATTTTTCTAGCTATCTTCATGTATTTTTATTGTACTACTATTGTTGTTTTATTCTTAGTTGTTTCCACTGAGTGTTATGTCTTTTCTCTACAAACACTTGTGTTGTGTGAGATAACCTAGCTGACCTTTAAATAATAACAAAGCACCACTCCAAGTCCTGTCTCACTTATTTCCTGAGAAATGTATACTCAAATTTCTAGTGCCTATTTCTGATGCCACAATCCTCATGATGCCCTGACATTTGTCTGACCTAATTGGCTATTAACTCATGTTAGCCTTTACATTCCATACAGTGCACGCTTTCTTACCCACCCCTTCTATGTCTTCATTAGATAGATCAGTCTGTTAGTGCCTTATCTTGAGTCTGGTGACATATGTCTTATCTTGAGTCTGGTGACATAAAAAACTCTAACACCCTAGTACCACTATCTCAAATATTGCTCAAATACAAATCTTTTGAGACTGCCTAGAAAGAAGTAATCTGAGGTTAGGTGAAGGAGAAGAAACTTTTTTTTTTTTAAAGGTGAAAAACCTGGCCACATTCTGGGTGGCCAATGGAATATGGTAGCTCCACTTATTGTACTAAGCTCTTCTGCTCTCAAGAGTCATAGCATCAACTGTGTCACTCCTAGTAATGAGAGGGGAAGTCTTGGGTGAAGCATGGGTCAATGAAAATGAATAGCACTGAGCCCAGTCAGCAGACCTCCATTCTAGTCCTGCCTCTGCCACTAAGTGACATGAACGTGTCCACAATCTCTTGGAACTTCAATTTCCCCATCACCAAATTGAGAGAATTAAGACTGAGAAGATTAGATTAGATTAGCTTCTCCTGAGCGCTTAGAGTACTACTTCCTCCAAAAATCAATAGATTCTGTAAATTACAGGCATTCTGAAAATAGACGTGAATAGGCATTCTACAAGAACTCAAATAGGCCGGGCGCGGTGGCTCACGCCAGTAATCCCAGCACTTTGGGAGGCCAAAGTGGTCGGATCACCTGAGGTCAGGAGTTTGAGACCAGCCTGGCCAACATGGTGAAACCCCATCTCAACTAAAAATACAAAAATTAGCCAGGCGTGGTGGCACATGCCCGTAATCCCAGCTGCTGGGGAGGATGAGACACGAGAATCGCTTGAATGCGGGAGGCAGAGGTTGCAGTGAGCCAAGATTGCGCCACTGCATTCCAACCTTGGCAATGGAGTGAGACTCTGTCTCAAAAAAAAAAAAAAACAAAAAAACCCAAAGACCTCAAATAAATATATTTTTCAAAAGCTGAACTAATCAAAGTCAAGCAGATCTCATTGCCACAGGACTACCCAGTGATTGGATTATGTGAATATTTTAGAAGAGGCTCTATGCCATTTCCTCAAGTCCAATAATGGCCAACATTTCCCCCATTTTAAACCAGGATGCTTATTATATTTGATCTGTTCACTTAAAATTGTAGAGTTGCTTTGCTCCTCTTGAAAAACTGTTTTTATATCAATGATATGGTCTTACAATTATGAATTTCTCAAATATTGTAATATGTAGACTTGACCAAAACTTATTTTTCCACAGAATTGTTTTTAATACCTTCTCATGAAACTAGGGCCCAAATAAGCAGATTTAATCTGGTTCTATACCCCATTATGAAAATATCATACTTCCATTCCTCAAATAAAGAGAAAACGAAGCTGATGAAATCAAGGACTATAGGAGTAGAGAAACACTTCCAGAAAGGTGGTATAGGAATCTCCAAAAATCAGGTGCTCCTGAAAAGCAATAAGAACAGTGGCCAAAAATTACCAAAATTAACTTTTTTCAGAACACTGGCAATAAACCAAAGGCTTACAACAACCCATAGAACATTAATTCGAGAAAAACACCTGAATCTCAAGTGAGTTATGTGGGGTTTTAACTTGTCCTATGTCAATGCACTTCTCTCGAGCTCTGCAGTAGCCTTAACAATCAGTAGACTCATAATGATAGTGGCTGTGTATCAGGCAGTCTAGCAACTGCTAGAGAATGAAGGACATGGAGATTAGCAATGAAGAGATATAAATTATAAAGGGAACAAACTAGAAATTCTGAAATTGAAATAAAAATCCACTAGAAGGGCTCAACAGCAGATTTTTAACAATCATAAGAAAAAATAACTTGATAATAGGTCAATTTAGATTATGCAGTCTGAGGAACAGAATAAAAATAGAATAAAGAAAAATTAACAGTTACTTAGAGAGTATATGAATATACACATGCAGAGTATCCCTAATCCAAAAATCTGAAAATCAAACTCCAGAATGTTCCAAAATCTAAAACATTTTGAGCATTGACATGACATTCAAAGGAAATGATGATTGCAGCATTTCAGATTTTAGATTTAGGATTTTTATGGGTCCTCAACTGGTATGTATAATACAAACATTCCAAAATCTAGCTAGGCATATGGCTCATGTCTATAATCCTAGCACTTTGAGAAGCTGAGGCAGACAGATCACTTGAGCCAAGGGGTTCAAGACCAGCCTGGGCAACATGGTGAAATATTGTCACTACAAAATGTACAAAAACTGGCCAGTTGTGGTGGGTGTAAACCTGTGGTCCCTGTGGGAGAATCACTTGGCCCCAGGCGGTTGAGGCTGCAGTGAGGTATGATTGTGCCACTGGGTGACATATATATATATATGTGTGTGTCACCCAGGCTGGACTGCAGTGGCATGCATATATATATATATATATAGAGAGAGAGAGAGAGAGAGAGAGTGCACAATGGTTCATGCCAGTAATCCCAGCCCCACTTTAGGAGACCAGGGAGGGAGGATTGCTTAAGCCCAGGAGTTCAAGACCAGCCTGGTCAATATAGGGAGATCCTGTTTCTACAAAAATAAAAAGAATAGCCAAGTGTGGTGGTGCACATCTGTAGTCCCAGCTACTCAGGAAGCTGAGGTGGGAGGATTGCTTGAGCCCTGGAGGCAGAGGTTTCAGTGAGCTGTGATTGCCCCCCTGCACTCCAGTCTGGGTGACAGAGTGAGATCCTGTCACACTGTCTCAAAGAAATTTTTAAAAAGAGAAAAAAAATTCCAAAATCAAAAATATCAAAAATGTGAAACACTTCTGGTTCCAATAATTTCAGATAAGAGATACTCAGCCTGCACACACATATGAGTTTAAAGACCCTCATAGCTTATGAATGTAACATTTATTATGTTAATAATAAATTAAACTGGATTAAGCAGCACTTTCACATCACCATTTATTTATTATACCAGGTTTTTGAATTATGAACTATTTAGACTTATTTATATCAACACATTTTTATATGTACCATGTTTTTCTCCCCCCCATTTCCTGTTTTCTGTTGGAAATTAATACTTTTTTATTTTTGCCAGTAATTTTTTTCATCTTCAACTTTTATGTTATTTCAAGTTCAGAGTGCATGTGCAGGACGTGCAGGTGTGTTACATAGGTAAATGTGTGCCATGGTGGTTTGCTGCACAGGTCATCCCATCACCTATAGGTATTAAGCCTAGCATCTGTTAGCTATTCTTCCTGATGCTCTCCCTTCCCCTACCCTACTTCGGACAACCCCAGTGTTGTTCCCCTGCATGTGTCCATATGTTCTCATCATTCAGCTCCCACTTATAAGTGAGAACATGTGGTGTTTGGTTTTCTGTGTTTGCGTTGGTTTGCTGAGGATAATGGCCTCCACCATCATCCACGTCCCTGCAAAGAATATGATGTTGTTCCTTTTTATGTTTGCCAGTAATTCTTAAAGGTTGACAACATGTTTACCAATTTTTCTTCTAATGTTTGCTTTTTTAATACTTGAAAATCCTTCTTGAATCAATTATTTTTCTACTGAAATATAACCTAGAACAATTTCTTCAGTAAAGATCTATGCGTGGTGATCACTCATAAACGGTAGTTTCTCTGGGCACAAGAGTTACTCTCAGCCTTTTGGAAGTATGTAGTTTTAATTGATGAAAATTCTATTGTTTAACTTTACTATTTTTATGCAATCTATGTGCTTTTTCTTGTTGGTTTTTAGATTTTCTTTCTTTGCGATAGTCTGTATTTTTACAATGTGAATATCAAAATAAATAGTGTTTGTTATGCTTTCCAATTTGAGAATTAAAACTTTCCATTAATTCTGGAAAGTTTTCAGTCACTGTATCTTTCACTATTGCCTTTCTTCTATTTTCTCCTGTGGAGATTGTATTATATACAGCTTATAATGTATATGTATGTTTGTGTATGTATACATATACACATATATATTAAAAGCTATATCTATACATGTAAGTACATGTATGTATTTTTATGTATGCATACATACACACATACACACACACACACTCACACACACACACACACACATCACATGCCACCTAACCTGAAATTTGAATTTTCCATCTCTATATTTTTTATTGCTTTCTGGCTTTCTATTTTTCATTTGTCTAATTCTATTTTCAGATTTTTTTAATGAGATATTTAAAACATTGATTAAGTTTTTAATTTCAGTAATTGTTTTTTTACTTGGAGAAGTTCTTGATAATCTTTTAAATATCTCTTTGTCTTTTTCCTTACTTTAGAATTCTTTCAGTATATTTCCTTTTCCTTTTATATCTTTAAATATCTTTTTTTTTTTTTTTTTTTTTGAGATGGAGTCTCACTCTGTCGCCTAGGCTGGAGTGCAGTGATGCAATCTCGGCTCACTGCAACCTCTGCCTCCCAGATTCAAACGATTCTCCTGCCTTAGCCTCCCAAGTAGCTGGGATTACAGGCATGTGCCACCATGACCGGCTAATTTTTTGTATTTTTAGTAGAGATGAGGTTTCACTGTGTTAGCCAGGATGGTCTCGATCTCCTGCCTTGTGATCTGCCCACCTCGACCTCCCAAAGTGTTGGGATTACAGACGTGAGCCACCATGCCCGGCCTATATCTTTAAAAATCTTAAGCATACTTTTAATATGATCTCTGTCTGATTGTCTTATTTCTTTCCATTCTCATTATGCTAATTCTAGTGTTTTTAGCATTTGCTGACTCTGTTGTTTTGCTATAACTTTTCATGTAGCTTGTAATTTGATTGAGAGCTCATCTTCAGCAGGAGGGATATTTAAATCTTTGGGAGTTCTAAATGCCCCAGTTATTACATTTATATATGAGAGGACCCTGTGAATTTTAATGAAACTGGCCAATTGTTATTATAACTTGGGGTTTCTAGCAATACAAATAGTTTAAATGTGAACTCAATAACCAAACTACAGAGCTGAGAGTTTGATTCCCTATGTATAACTTTATATTTTTCATTCAAAGTCTAGTTCCAATAGCAAATTTCATGGCTTGTTCCACAGTTGGAGAGCACAGGTATTTTGTCTCCCTTTTTATACCTGAGGCAGCCCTTGCAGGTGACAGGCTCTATACAGTGTCACCATCTCAATCTCCCTGCCTTAAGGAGACCCAGGGCCAAATCACCTATTGTTACAGACACTGAGACCTCAGAAAGAACTAGGACCCAAACTCAAGGGGGGAAGTCTTAATGTTTTATAACAGCATTAGCTTTCATCTGTAACTATGGCTATTATTTGTTTATTTGGGACATTTGTGTTATTTTGTTGGTTTGGTTGGTTTTTTTGTTTGTTTGTTTGCTTGTGTGTTTGTATCTTGTTTACCTGTGTTTTAAAAAATCTAAAATGTAACTAGAGGGTACTGACTAAATTTATTCTAGATGTTTTATGTCTTGATTTTGTAAGCATTGAACCAACAGTCTGGAGGACCTGTCTGATATCGTTTGGCTCAGTGTCCCCACCCAAATCTCATGTCAAATTGTAATTGTCGTGTGTCAGAAGAAGGGCATGGTGGGAGGTAATTGGATCATGGGTGCAGATAATCCCCCTTGTTGTTCTCATGATAGTGAGTTCTCACAAGATCTGATGGTTTAAAAATGTGTGGCTTTCACTGCTCTCTCTCTCTCCTAAGAAAGTGCTTGCTTCTCCTTCTCCTTCTGCCATGACTGTAAGTTTCCCGAGGCCTCCCCAGACATGAGGAACTGTGAGTCAATTAAACCTCTTTTCTTTACAATTACCCAGTCTCAGGTAGTTCTTTATAGCAGTGTGAAAACAGAATAATAGACTGTCTTTCATGTCTTCTGCATGTATATTTCTTCAAATTTCAGCATTCCTTTTGCTCCAACATCACATTTTATACTCAAACTTATTTATAGATAAGGAAAGAAGCCTAGAAAAAGAACACCCAAAGTTTAACAGTACTATGGAGCTGACTCAGAAAACACAACCCTCTGATTCATTGAACTTTTTCTTCTAGTCATCAACTTTTAGAATAAGTAAATATTACCAGACAAAGTATGAAAAATGCAGAATTCAGAGTCCCAGCCACAGAGATTCTGATTCAGTAGGTCTGAAATAGAGTCCCAGAATATGAGAATTAAACAAGTACCTCGGTAGGTTCAAATATTTGGAATTTGATTTGTTTAGTGACTTCAGACCATAATTTGAGAGACAAACACACCCGGCACAAGTTTTTTCACACTTGAATTTATACTTTTTAATTAAAAGCAGAGTAAAGAAAAAAATCTATTTAATCAAAGTTTTGCTTATCTTGCTTATAAAAAGTTTATAAAGCTCCCTATTTAATTGTTCACAATATCTTTTCCTAAAGGTGCTCATTTATAAAAATTTATTTGAGCTAAGTCTTATTTTTAAATGATGCAATAAGAAATATGGACTACCCGTGACATTATTTGGAAGCTTTCTGCCAAGATGATCTTGTCTCAAGAGAAATTAGACAATTCCATAAAATTATGTAGGCATAATTTATAGAAAGCTGAGTCAAGAAACAGGTGTTGTTGAAATGATAAACTTGTCATCTTCCTCACTCATAAGTTTCTAGAATATGAGCCTGTAAACTCTAAATCAGATACTGGGCTCATAAAGATTTATGTCATGTATTTCCTTTTCCTGAGAAAGAGGTAGATGATCTACAAATATCTAGCCAGCTGTTCTACAAACCACATGCGTTGACTGAAATTATCAGTGGAGATGCCAATGTTTCAGTGGCTCCAACGTATACATGTCCCAGCACCTGGTTGATGGAAGCCACTCTTACTTGCATCTCTGTGCTAGGAACATGACTACAATGCTAACTAGCGTTCCATTTCCAGATGGCTCCCATTACCACCCAATTATTTTAAACCCTGATTTTATTTCAAGCAATTTACCATTGTCAAGGGTCATCTCCCAGTACAACATTGCTGAGATCAAATATTTTTGGTTCTAGGTCTACGGTTACTAGAGTTCAGGAATGGCCTTTCTTAGAGTGATTGATAGACCATTTAGCAAAATTCATGGATAGACTATAAATCCAATATTAAAATTTTAATAAAAGTATATGTAACTTCTATAACAGTTATTCATAGTTACAATAGTTATTTTTGTTTTATTTTTTAATTTCTAACTGTCCTGATAAACAAGTTGGAAAAAGCAAATAAATCTATTCATTCATTTGCTCATTCATTGACTAATTCTTCTGATATTTATTGAAGACTTATTTTGTGTCTCAGTAAGATGAAAAACGGAATGGACTCTTTCACTCAGATAACTTGCACCCTAGTAGAAGAGAAGAAAATCAAAACTTATTGCCAAAATATTGTAAAAATATAAACAGAAAGACAATGCATATTAGGAGAAAGTTCTAGGGATTTGCATATCCTTTACATGATTAGGCTATGTTTTCGAATCTTAATATTGTTTGGAGATATATGGATTTAAAGAAAGAAAAAATTTTAAATTTGAAATTGGATATAATATACTATTTTGATGGATTCTTTTCTTGTCTAAGTTTTAGTTCATTATAAAATACAGCATACTCATATAATTAACATGCTCCACATTCTATAGGATGTTGTTTACCAGTTTTGCCCATTTTGGGCACCTCTTGTAGGATCTAACGGTAAAACTAGCACACTTTCCTATATTGTGTTTATACAATACACACACTCAGTGCTTTAAGGTTTTTTAAACACGAAATTTTCAAAGGCCTCAAAAGAATTTGGTGAAAAATCACTACAGCCAAAGTCTAGAATGAGAGCTTATGTATATTTAAATATGTAGGAAGATGAAGGGATGTGAGTGTATGTTCATTTTTTCATAAAACTTTTGGGCCACTATTAATACTTTCAGATTTGGGGATTCTTTTCTCTGTATCCCATAGTATTATATTTTCTAGACTATTTTACTTAGGAGTCCCTGCATTAAGGGACTTCCAAAATACTCTTTGCTTTTGTACTTGCTTAAAGTGCATTCTACTTTCTGCGTCTTTATGGGTTATTTTCATTTTTTTAAGAAGGAGTCTTGTTCTGTTGCCAGGCTGGAGTTCCTTGGCATGATCTCGGCTCACTGCAACCTCTACCTCCCAGGTTCAAGCAATTCTCCTGCCTCAGCCTCCCTAGTAGCTGGGACTACAGGAGAGCACCACCACGGCCAGCTAATTTTTGTATTTTTAGTAGTGATGGGGTTTCACCATGTTGGCCAGGATGGTCTCGATCTCTTGACCTGGTGATCTGCCCGCCTTGGCCTCCTGAAGTGCTGGGATTACAGGGGTGAGCCACTGCACCCAGTCTATTAGTTGTTTTCTATAGAAGATGGGTGCTGTTTTCCCTGAATAGAATCTATAAAGTACCACTGTGTTTTTTACTCTATTTCTGGATGTGACAGCTGAGTGAATCTTGGCCTCCATCCTCCTCCTCTAACCTGAGCACTCACTCTCAGGCCTGTGCTCCCTCTGACCACATAAGCCCGCAGTATGGTGAAGTGGGATAAGAACATTTTAAAATGGCTTTTAACCTGGAAGTGTAATTTCCTGGAATCCCCAGATGCATGATTATAATGCTACCTGTGTAACATATAAGTATTTCTCATGGTTATGGCTCAGAAGAATTATTTATTCATCACATCGCACCAATTATCATGAAGGCTACATTATCACATACAATTGTTATTGCTCTCTGAGGGCTACCACTAGAAAAATAAATAAATAAAATTTGATACTAACTTCTCAATCAGATTTCTGGGCCCATATGACTTATAATTTCAATAAACCCTGGAGAGCATGCACTGAGTCATGGCATTAGTAGAGTAATTCATTCCTCATTATTATTAGAATACGGTGACTTAAACCAAGAGCCATTAATCTATTTGTCTTCAGTTATCTTACAATATTAACTGGTTTTGTGAACTTAGAACAGTGTTTACATATGTAAATATCTTCATTTAACTAATGAGTATAATTTCATATATAATAATCAGCTGATCCTGACATACTTTGAAATTTTGAAAATAATTATAAATTATCACTGATATAATTGTAGACTATTCATAGAAGATTCATAGTCCAACTAGACAGTCTATGTTGGTCTTTAGGAAGAATAATTACTTTTTTTTCCCAGAAAGTTGGTTTATGAGTCTCTGTACCATGATTAAGATGTTACTGAACGAAGACATAGACCTGAAGGATCGCTTGTCTTTACCTGTTCTTCCTAATAGAATCTGGGATTTTTTTTTTTTAATAGAAGTGGTTTATTGCTATGAAAGTGAAATATCTTTATTATGGATTTCCTTCTGGTAAAAGAAATTTGTCAATAAACCATAGTGTCTACTCACGTTTCTCCTGTTCTGCTTCCACTCCTTCACTTTCTGTGTCACTTGGCAAGATCCATGGTTGATGAACTACCTGCAGTTGCTTTAAGGATTCATCCTGCCAAAGAACAAATTGATTTTAGATTAAACTCTGTTTTGATATCGTGAACATTAATGTGGGTGATTACTTCAATCTTTATGAGCTGCATCTTCAAAAACTATCAGAATAATTTCCTCATTAAAAAAAGGAAAGCTCTAAGTTTAACTTCATTTTCATGTCATAGATGAACTACAAACTCAACTCATTTTTTACATTCTTCTTTTAATAACATTTAGAGTAAATAAATATCTGAACTGTATTCCTCGTGAATTAATATTTTTGTGGAAATGTTGACACTCATTCTTGGAAACATAATTATGAAATATTCAATATAAACTTGCATAAAACATGCCTCTTTACCATCAAGGTTTCAAATTCCCTTTAATGAGAATGAAGATGAATGGGATTTAGAGAATATCTTCAATTTTACTCTCCTAGTATTACTTCACCGCCTCCTTCCTCTTCTCACTTTCTAAAGTTTGTTAACATATTTCTCATATACTTCCTTGCTGCTCCTTCCCTTCTGTCATTGAACTAAAGCAGATCCTCATTATCTCCCACCCTGACTGTAGTAATAGCCATCTGGGAAACTTTCCAGGATCATGTATCATATCCTGTCTAATTCTCCCAACAGTCACCTGCCAGAGCACGCTTTTTAAGATGCCATATGATGTAATCACTACCTTGCTTATAATTTTTCAGTGTCTCTATCATTATTCCCTGGGTAAGATTTAAAATCAAAGCCCTGCATGATCCATACTTGTCTAACATGTTCTATCACACTACTCTCTCAGGCCCACCTTGACCACTCCAGCTATAATTAACTGATAGCTCTACAATGCATTTCCTTATCTGTCTTAAACATTAACACTCCTCCTTCAAAGCTCGAGGGTCACTTCTACTGGAAGTCTTCCCTGATCCTGCAAGGCAGAGTTACTACTCTATTCCTCTATGTGCCTATTATACCAATAGAATAATACCATGTAAAACTTATACCTTCATCTCTTCCTTCCTCAAAAAGAATAAGAAAGGTCCTTGAGGTCATAAATAAATTTTTTCACCTATGCATTCCTAGCATCTATTATATCCTTTGCACAAAATAGGGACTTACTGGGTAAACATTCATATAGACGAAGTAAGAAAGAAAAGAAAGGAGAGGATGGATGAAGGATAAAAAGGAAGGAGAGGGGAAAGATGGTTCTCCTCTATAACAAAATAACAACTTTAAATTTAGTGAGGCATGACTCAAGAACATGTTTTCAAACATATTTTGAAAATGAAAAACATAAAATCAATATAATCTGTCAGTTCACTCTTTATCGCTCAAATTCACTCATCATCTCTAACCTCTTTCAATTATATTTTTCTCCAGTATGAGATATTGTGCTTTATTTTTATTCAGACAAATGCCAACAAGGTAAAAATAAAGTTCCACAACACTTGATATTTAAGAAACATGACACCACCAGTCATTAAATGCCCACTTTGTTTAAAACAGTTCATTTATGAGATAAATATTCTATCTGCTATGCCTTTCATTTTGATATCAAATTCTGGAGACGTTCAGCCCCAATCTAGAGTTTCAAAACAGCACAATTTTCCAGAAGTTTGGAAGTGGAGTGGTGGGTTGGCTGTGTGATGCACAGGATATATTTCAGGGCAGTAAAACTATGCTGTGTGATATTATCATGGCAAACGCAAGACATTAAGCATTTGTCAAACCCATAGAATTTTATAGCACAGCATAAACTTTAATGTAGGCAAATGAAAAAAATCAATTAGTAAGTTGGGGAATCCCAGAATGAAACGCAATATACCAAGAAAGAAAGAACATAAATGTGTTACAGATGTATGAAACAACCTCACCGAAGGGGGAGGAAATAAGGTGCTAACCTAACTAACTTTGAAAATGAGTGGAGTTTGTAAGGCCAAAGGCTAAAGGAACTATACATATGCACTGTACTCTAGTTGATAAACCTGCTTTCCATGGGCGTACAGGTTAACAATTCTGAAACAACTATATATGTACTCTGGAAATGAACAGTAAAGTAAATGGATGATGGGAGCCAGATTTCTCACTGCTGGTGTGGCAATTTAGAGATAAGCAGGGAAAGAGGCTAGAATGATCCATGCATAATGTATTAGAGTTGAAGACGTCAGTATGAATTCGTGTTTACCTTACTATATATACAGATGGCTACACATATAAATGTTGATATATATTTCTATTTATTTATTTATTTATTTATTTATTTATTTCTGAGACAGAGTCTCACTTTGTTGCCTGGGCTGGAGTGTAGTGGTGAGATGATGACGCACCTCAACCTCCAGGGCCCAAGCGATCTTCCTGCCTCAGTCTCCCAAGTAGCTGAGATTACAGGTGTGAGCAACCATGTGTGGCCCATATTCATGTATATGCGTATGTTTCTCTACTCTGGCAGCTGAGAAGACTTAGAAGCAATGACACTCAGTAGCAATTAACACACCTACCACCCCAATCTTGGTTTCAAAAATCATTCTCCAATGAAAGAACCGGGATTTCTGGATAAATGATTGGACCCCCTAGGACTGAGGGAGGAAATGTACAAGATAAGGTGGAACATCTGGTAGCTCAAGAAAAAAAAAAGCAAGAAAGTACTCAAACACACACACACACACACACACACACACACAATTATGGAAGTATGTAAGTAAAAAAGATAAGGGACTAACTGAAAAAGCTGTCAGTAGCCAAAGCTAGAACAATTTGAGCAACAAAATAAATAAGCCAGTATTGGGTCATTATCCAAAATATGCAATAAATATCTGTAATTCCATACAGATAAAAATAAATGTTCAAATAAATACATGAATGGATGAGAATAGGCAAATATGTAGACAGAAGCATTTCAAATAATTTATGTAGATTCTCCACCCTTAAGGATGTGGAGAAAAACTTCCCACTTTTTAAGTGTGGGCTGTGTTTAGTGACTTTCTTTCAAACAGTTCAGTAGGGATAGGGAAAGGATAAAAGTAACTTCACGGTGAAGAAACCTGACAAACCTTATCTCCAGCCAGGTGACCAAGGTCAACATAAACAGTAATACGGCATATTGATAGGATGTACACTTGAGAGGATACGATGAAAATTAAATTTTACCTCCGTGGTCTTCCTCCTAAAAACACATTAACCCAATCTAATTATGATGAAAATATCACACAAATATCAACGGAGGAACAATCTGCAAAATATCTGAGCTGCACTCCTGAAAGCCACTGTGATCTTTAAACACAGGGAAAGCTTGGTTGTGAGAAAGGGTCACAACCAAGAAAAGCCTAAGGAGACACAATGAGTAAATGTAATGTGGATCCTGGATGCGATCATGGAAGAGAAAATGACAGGAAAAACTGGTGAAGAGCTGCACACAGTACAGATATGGTTACTAATAATGTATCAATACTGGCCTGTTAACTGTTACCAGTGCCCCATACTAACAAAGCACCAGTAATAGTTAAAACTGAGGAAGAGCCATAGCAACTCTCTGTATTATCTATCTAATAATTCTGTACATCAAAACCTGCCCTAAAAACGTTTATTTTTAAAATTGAAAGTGTGAACCCTAAATATCTGAGATGGTTTTGGTTAATTTAGAAAGTTTATTTTGCCAAGGTTGAGGATGTACGCCTGTGACAGCCTCAGGAAGTCCTGGTGACATGTGCCCGAGGTGGTCGGGGAACAGCTTGGTTTTCTACATTTTAGGGAGACATGACACATCAATCAATATATGTAAGAAGTACATTGGTTCCATCCAGAAAAGTAGAGACAGCTCCAGCTTGAAGTAGGGAGGGGCTTCCAGGTCTCAGGTAGGTAAGAGATAAAAAGGTTGCATTCTTTTGAGTTTCTGATAAAGTAAACTCAATAAACTCTGATAAAGTTCCAAAGGAGGTCATCAGATATGCTTCTATTTCAGTGGGCAGCGGGATGGCTTTGAACAGAGTGGGAGGCAGGTTTGCCTTGAGCCATTCCCAGCTTGAGTTTTCCCGTTAGGTTAGTAATTTTGGGGCCCCTCAAATTTTCCTTTTACAAAAGAAAGCAAAACCAAATTTCAAAATAATTTTCTTTTTTTCTTTCTTTTTTTTTTTAAGACGTGTTCTCTATTGCCCAGGCTGGAGTGCAGTGACACAAACATGGCACACTGTAGCCTCAGATGTCCTGGACTCAAGCCATTCTCCTCTCTCAGCCTCAGGAGTAGCTGGAACTACAGGCACGTGCCACCATGCCTCAATAACTTTTTCTTTTTTTTTCTTTAACTCCTTGTAGAGACAGGGTCTCTCTCGGTTGCCCAGACTGGTCTTCAACTCCTGGGCTTAAGCCATCCTCCCACCTCTGCCTCCCAAGGTGCTGGGATTACAGGCGTGAGCCACCATGCCCAGCCTCAAAAGTGATTTTCATTTTAAAAATAAAAGCACAAGGTTTTTAGCATAAGCAGCTCTTAAAAATGGTCTGTTAATTGGATTAAAACTTAAATTCCTATCTTATGAGAGATAGGCTCCACAGTGGAAACTCATTGTCCCAGGGGTCAGAAGGCACAGCATTTTATCCTGGTGAATCCAAGGCATGTAAAATTCTCTTTTGGGATAGAATGGGATAGTTACCAGATTAGATGATCTCTTGTACTTCCTAAGTAGTATCTACCTAGGTCTGGATTGCTTTAGATAGCAGAAGGTGAGAGGCACTAGACGGGCTATTGCAGGAAAAGTCAGCAAAAAAAAAAAAAAAAAAAGATACTCAATCTTGGAGTATACCATTTAGTGTTTATTGTAAGGACTTAACTTGATTTTTTAAAAATTTATTAATTACTAAATTTGGTCTTGCTGAGCTATACCAAAAAAATAGCATAAGTGTAAAAAATTGTGGATTTAAAATTCCATAGCTGTGTAGAAGATAACAGAAGTAAAATTTCAGAAATGTTTATTTAACAGAGAGGGAAATCACACAGCTGCAGTTTTTAAAAAATGGAACACAGTCTCTGATGTTCAAAGAAGAAATATGAAAAATAGACATTTTGGATACATAAGGGAAAATGAAATTGCTGAAGTAATTCCTTTAAAACAGAAAAATTTAAAGTGATCATGAAAAAGTGTTTTTAATTTAAAATATTTTGGTTATTTAGCTTTTGGATTGAAATACTGAAATTTGTTTTCACGAAAAAGATATGAGTAATAAATCAATTGTGTTATTATTTTCCCACAGTAGTTCAGAATATTAAGCAATACTACCGATTGGTTTTTGGTTTTAATGGCTTTATTCCTGAACAGATAAGCAGCATTCAACTGTTCTCTATTTAATGCAAATTGCATAAAGTACAAATGGAACTTGGTAAAATATGTAGTTTGGGAAGAACTTTAAAATGTTGAATTATTGGAATCATAAAGATAGTACAAATATTACTGTTAATGGATGATTTAAATGTTTTACTTTGGTTTCCCCTGGAATAGAGCTAGTAATATAATGCACCTGTTCACTTTATCAGTGCCAACAGGCAGCACTATGTATGCCTAAAGCTCAGCCCATAAGGCTACATATAATTCTTTTTGATGGGGTCAAGGAGCTAAAATCTTGAACATTTTAAAATACAAAAGCTGACGCATCCCTCTTTGCCAACTTATTCAAATATACATTTTCCATAAGAATATTAAACTGTATCTGAGTGTAGTACAAACTTTTTTATATTCCCAAGAGCAACTTTTTTGTGTTACTTTTAGAAGAAATGCTATTCATTCTTTTTCTAAAACACTTTCACCATAATGATAGCAAATGTACAGGGATTAGGAGTGGTGGGAAATAGTGATATTTATCACATGGAAAATGGTTGCTAGTTCTGAATCAATATATTATTCTATCTGCTAACAGAATAAGTGCTTTACAGACTTCAACAGCATTGTTGATCCACATGAAGAGCTTATTTTTAGATTCTCTAAATGCAACCAATCAGTGATTTATCATATGTGGCCCTGAAAGTTCAGTGTATTTCAAGAAAAAAAAATTACTTCTTTACTTCTTTGCTCAAACTTCTACCATTGGCTACTTTAATTCTGAATCAACGAAGTATTTATTTTCATTTGGTATTAATATGTCACTAATGCACAAAACATGAGTTTCCATCTTTCAAAATGGTTTAATCACTTTAACTTTACTTCTATAACCATGGAATCCCTATAAAATAAGGTTCCCTGAAGCACAGTACATATAAAACAAAGTCACACTCCACTCTGGATACATGTAATGGACTGCTTCCACTGACAAAGAATTAATCCTTCCATTAAAAATCACTTCCATTAAAATGAAATTCCCTTTATATAATGTACAAGCTAAATTTGTAAAGTTCGTAAATAATTTTCTTTTTGCATTTGTTAATGAAATGGTTCATACTATCCATGGGGTGTGTGTGTGTGTGTGTGTGTTTAGAGATGGGGTTTCACCATATTGCCCAGTCTGGTCTCCAACTCCTGGACTGCAATCTGCCCACCTCGGCCTCCCAAAGTGCTGGGATTACAGGCATGAGCTGGGGGATTTGTAAGTGAATTATACTTATGAAGCCTATTTATTTTGGGAGTTGTAAAATTTACTTAAGATTAGGAACTATTAGTATAAATTAATAGAATCTGGGAAAATAAAAGAGAGAAATAACGAAGTTATGAAAATACGATCAGTTGTGAAAAACATTACAAAGTAAATGCAAAATACTTAAATACATTTATTTGACTATTTTCCTCTCCTACACTATATATTGGGATTGTACTTCATCTTCTTTTCCAACTCGTTCCACTTGGTGGCTTTTCTTTCCAAGGAAGTTGTAGTATGAATTTGTAAAAGATTTAGGAAAAAAAACGAAAGATGATTGGGTTTATCAATGACAAACAAGTCATTTTTCGAGCATGTCTTTCCAGTTATCTGATTTTACAGAAGCTCTGGAACTTTCATTGACTTTAGCTATTTTACAACTATGGAATTTGTAGAAAATGGCAGCAGTGTAAATGCTTCTTGTCCATATAAGTGCAAATCGTGTCCATTGGAATGCAATAGATTGTTGTCCTACGGATAGTGATTAAATTTGCCAATTTTTCCAACTATTTATAATGTCATTTCAGCATTCCTTTATGACTATGTAAGTGAGGGTTTAATTCTTCTTTGAACTCATTGGAATGCTTTATTTGTTCCCTCTTTAATTTATCAGTTAAATAAATCTTTCGCATGTATTCATTTTATATCTGAGTGCCATGTTACAACTTTTTTAAAAGTTATGATTTAGCATGTCTCTGTTCTTAATGAATGTTAGTAGCAAAATAGGATTTTCTTGAAAAAAGATCTTCATTTCCCAGTTTTCTAAGTAAAATAAAACTATGATAATTAATAATAATTATTTAAAATTTAAAAAAGTAAACCTTCATGAATGATAAAAAGTAATTTTTCTCTTATTGATTACGGGGAATAATGTCATACACTCTCCATCAGAAGTAGAATTGAAACTTCTTTACGCCACAGATAGCAGAATACTACACACGAGAAACAAGACAAGCAGGCCAAAACTGGCATCCAAAGTGATTCCACGATATTGTGATGCACAGAATTGATCCCCTTTCTGGTTCAGATGGCACATCTGGTAAAGCCAACCTCAACAGGCTTTGAAAAGACCTATCTGGTGCTTTTAATTCTGTTTGACATCCTGAGAGATTGTGAAGCTGCCACACTGCCAGTAAGTTTGCACTCCCATGCATATTGCCTCTGGCCCTCACCAACTAACTTCCTAAGGGTGTGAGGAATCTCAAATGAAAGCACTGACTTCAGTCTAGTTCTTTGTGACTTCTTAGTCATTTAAATTGACAATACTTACCTGATGCATATATATTTAAATTACTACATTTCACTAATGATTAAGGGATTTTTAACCAGTATACTACACTGCTTCCCAATTACTCATCTGAGAGGGGTGTGTGTGTGTGTGTGTGTGTGTGTGTGTGTTTCAGAGACAAGATCTTACACTGTCATCCATGCTGGAGTGCAGTGGTGAGATCACAGCTCAATGCAGACTCAAACGCCTGGGCTCAAGCAATCCTCCTGCCTCAGTCTCCTGAAGAGCTGAGACTACAGGTGTGTGCCACTATGCCTGGCTAATTTTTTTTATTTTTTGTAGAATCAGGATCTCACTATGTTGCCCAGGCTGGTTTTGAATTCCCGGCCTCTAGCAATCCTCCTGCCTCAGTCTCCCAAAGTTCTAGGATTACAGGTATGAGCCACCAGCTTGGTCCTGGTAATGTGATATTTTAAATGGATTAACTTCTGTACAAAAATTATGACAATATAGATTTGGAACTGATTGAATTTGATAAGTTATTTTAAATTATACACTTTTTAAATGAATGTTAATGTAATCCAAAAACTAAGATTTCTATGATGTAAAATTATTCCCACCTTGAGTTACCAAGTGTCTTAGATGTAAAAAGCATGTAATATTTTAAAAAATTTAACTATCTGAGCTATTTTGAGGACAAAGAAATGTAGGCAATTATAAAATATTTCATTTTTTATTTGGTCAAAACCACAAATCTTAGTCAAATAATACATTAAAAAATAGAAGATGTTGAATAAAAGCTCCATTTTAGCTTTTCTTTTAGAGAAGACCATATCATCTCTGTAGTTTTGATTCAGATCTAAACAAAATTATCTAATTTCATGTGGTTATGATTCTGTCTCATTATAAAACTAGATGAAAAAAAGAGAGTTGAATCTGCAAAGGGTTGTTCAAACTTCAGTAAGAAATGTTAAATATATTAAAAATGTAAACATTATGGTTTATTTGAGTTTCATTGTGTACTAAATAAAAGCAAATGTTTGCTAGCTCAGTTTTAGCCTCAATGCTTCTAACATTTATAAATACTGTTTTTTATTGTTTACCATTTCTACTAACACGAAGAAAAAAGAAAAAGTGAAATAAAAGCCTGAGTGAGAAAAGACAAAAGACTGTCATGTTATGGCTCACAGTCTAAACATGTTCTCCATGGAGAAGAGTTTAAATACATATATATTTTCTAATACATAAATGGATTGTCTGTGAGAAAAGCCAACTAGTAGTAAGTTAATAGTTTACTAATTAAGATCTTAGTTTTACTGTAAAGAATGGTCATCTGTTGGCTTAAGAGAGAGCTAAAATCTCAGTATAAGTCAATAATAAATGAAAATACTGAGCAATACTGAACCCTTAAGAAAGGCAGTTCACATGTTTTGCAAAATTCAAACTGAAGGCCAGTAATGCATCTCAAAAACTGGAGAGATTTTATGTATTTTATTTCAGACAAAAAATCACTATTGAGAGTAGATGAGTAAGCAAGATATAAATTTATAAATAAAGGTTTTCTCTTTACCTATTTTATATGAAATTGGAGATTTTTAAACAAAATTGGGAGTTTTCATGATGCACACAGTTACTCCCTAGAAAGAACGTTGGAAAAGACACTTTACGGCAGAG
>NW_012101665.1:2769646-2775958 GCF_000951045.1 Mandrillus leucophaeus | reverse complement strand
GTGTGTGTGTGTGTGTGTGTGTGTGTGTGTGTTTCAGAGACAAGATCTTACACTGTCATCCATGCTGGAGTGCAGTGGTGAGATCACAGCTCAATGCAGACTCAAACGCCTGGGCTCAAGCAATCCTCCTGCCTCAGTCTCCTGAAGAGCTGAGACTACAGGTGTGTGCCACTATGCCTGGCTAATTTTTTTTATTTTTTGTAGAATCAGGATCTCACTATGTTGCCCAGGCTGGTTTTGAATTCCCGGCCTCTAGCAATCCTCCTGCCTCAGTCTCCCAAAGTTCTAGGATTACAGGTATGAGCCACCAGCTTGGTCCTGGTAATGTGATATTTTAAATGGATTAACTTCTGTACAAAAATTATGACAATATAGATTTGGAACTGATTGAATTTGATAAGTTATTTTAAATTATACACTTTTTAAATGAATGTTAATGTAATCCAAAAACTAAGATTTCTATGATGTAAAATTATTCCCACCTTGAGTTACCAAGTGTCTTAGATGTAAAAAGCATGTAATATTTTAAAAAATTTAACTATCTGAGCTATTTTGAGGACAAAGAAATGTAGGCAATTATAAAATATTTCATTTTTTATTTGGTCAAAACCACAAATCTTAGTCAAATAATACATTAAAAAATAGAAGATGTTGAATAAAAGCTCCATTTTAGCTTTTCTTTTAGAGAAGACCATATCATCTCTGTAGTTTTGATTCAGATCTAAACAAAATTATCTAATTTCATGTGGTTATGATTCTGTCTCATTATAAAACTAGATGAAAAAAAGAGAGTTGAATCTGCAAAGGGTTGTTCAAACTTCAGTAAGAAATGTTAAATATATTAAAAATGTAAACATTATGGTTTATTTGAGTTTCATTGTGTACTAAATAAAAGCAAATGTTTGCTAGCTCAGTTTTAGCCTCAATGCTTCTAACATTTATAAATACTGTTTTTTATTGTTTACCATTTCTACTAACACGAAGAAAAAAGAAAAAGTGAAATAAAAGCCTGAGTGAGAAAAGACAAAAGACTGTCATGTTATGGCTCACAGTCTAAACATGTTCTCCATGGAGAAGAGTTTAAATACATATATATTTTCTAATACATAAATGGATTGTCTGTGAGAAAAGCCAACTAGTAGTAAGTTAATAGTTTACTAATTAAGATCTTAGTTTTACTGTAAAGAATGGTCATCTGTTGGCTTAAGAGAGAGCTAAAATCTCAGTATAAGTCAATAATAAATGAAAATACTGAGCAATACTGAACCCTTAAGAAAGGCAGTTCACATGTTTTGCAAAATTCAAACTGAAGGCCAGTAATGCATCTCAAAAACTGGAGAGATTTTATGTATTTTATTTCAGACAAAAAATCACTATTGAGAGTAGATGAGTAAGCAAGATATAAATTTATAAATAAAGGTTTTCTCTTTACCTATTTTATATGAAATTGGAGATTTTTAAACAAAATTGGGAGTTTTCATGATGCACACAGTTACTCCCTAGAAAGAACGTTGGAAAAGACACTTTACGGCAGAGCTTCTTGGCACTTAGGATGCTTTCGAATCAAATGGAGATCATGTTAGGATGTTGATTTTGATTATTTGGGTCTGGGCTGAGCCCCAAGATTTTGTATTTCTTACAAGCCCCCTGATGATGGCATTGTTGTAGTCAGAGGACCACAGTCTGAGGAACAATAGCCTTTAAGTACTTTAAGTGAAAAGGCACAAATTCTCAACCTTCTTGCCACATTGAGTATTTACACTTGTGTACAACATGTACATTTACATTGCACATTGGTAATTATGAAGAAAATAAGCCTGTTTTTCTTGGACGAGAACTACAAAATTAGAATAAGACTTATTCTTAAGTTCTATCATCAGTAGGCAGCCCACGTCTTGTCCCAGCACCTCAGTGCTCTCCAGGTGGGAACATGAGGTTAGACCTAGACAGAACATATTACAAGAGGCATCAGCCATCCCTCTTGTGGAGGTGGCCTATCACCCACAGATCCACTGTTAAGTGGGGAAATGCTGAACCAAGAGCTTGGGCAACCACAAAATTCTTGTAGGCGATTCTTAACATCACCAAACTCTTGCCCAGTTCCCTCCACCTGTAGCGGATTTAGATAGCTAATTTAGTGGCCACGGTGGTCTGGCTTTAGGCCAAGTTTTATGAGTTCTGCCCACTGGTTTCTCTGAGAGTTCCGAAATAGTTTCCCATCAGTCCAAAGTTCTATGACACAGATGACCCTTGGATATCTCCAAAAATAATAAACCCAGAAGTTTAAAAAGTTTCCAAGTGAAATCTACCATATATTTAATTGTTGGGATAGCCCTTTGCATAATGGCATGTGTGAATATCATCCCCAATGACCATTTGTCCCATGAATGGATCCAGACCTAGTATAGGTTGTTTTTCCAATAAGAACAATGGTTGTGTCTTTTTTGTGTACATTCCAATGTAAACTACGTGATTCTCATTTATTTGAACATCAACAAATGTTTGTGTATCTGAATATATATTAGTACCATGGTTTATGCAGTTTTACTTTAATGTTCAGGGTCACTGAACTGATATACAGTATCTTTCTCCCAATGAGAACCAAAAACAGTTTTGCTAACATATTATTTATTTTCTGGTTTTTGTGGACATGACCATTGAACACATACAGACTAGAAACCCTACAGGCAGATGGAGAAAGCCCAAGTGAGTGCTTCATCCTGTATCATAGACTGATTTCAGACTACATTATAAAGCAATCTTAAAACTCACTTCTTCCATGTAGTTTTTCAGTGAGTGTCCGGCTCCACTGGAGGCTTCTCCCTAGAGGTAAAGAGGAAGAGGGTTGAAAAGGTCAGGAGAAGGAGAGAAAAAGAATGAAAGAATCATGGAGAGTGAGATCTGAGAGCAACATCAAGTATTTGCTATTCTCCCACCTTTTCAGTTGATACTTGTGGGATTGTTAGTTTGCCAACTTCTTACTCTTTGAAAAAGATAAGAAATTTTATAAAACAACAATAAATCTTTCAAGTTTTTGAATATATTTTATTTTAAGTTATGGGATACATGTGCAGGATGTGCAGGTTTGTTACATAGGTAAACATGTGCCATGGTGGTTTGCTGCACCTATCAGCCCATCACCTAGGTATTAAACCCCACAGGCATTAGCTATTTATCCTGATACTTGCCCTCCCTCCACCACCACAACAGGTCCCAGTGTGTGTTATTCCCCTCCCTGTGTCCATGTGTTCTCATTGTTCAGCTCTCATAAGTGAGAACATGCCATATTTGGTTTTCTGTTCCTGTGTTAGTTTGCTGAGGATAATGGCTTCCAGTTCCATTCATGTCCCTGCAAAGGGCATGATCTCATGTGGATCTTAATTCATGTTAACAAATGAGCAGCTAGAGTAACTAACTAAATCTTGGAACAGAATGCTAAACAAATTGTATAACATTTTCTGTTATTAATGTTATAAATAGAGTCTTATAATTAGATTAAGGAAAGAAGTCACAAATTCTATATTCTAAAAATGTGTGAGGATCTAAAACATGGACTTAAAAATATTTTTTAGATAGAGGACAGACCATTAACCTTTATATCCAGACTTTAGATTAAGTCTTTCTTAACCTATTAGTATGTACTTAGTGAATTCTCCATCATCTGTGTCTTTACTAGCACTTCACTGAGCACTAGTAATCAGATTCAAATCGTTGAAATTTATAAAATCAAATTAAACATATATCCCAAACTCATCTAACATTGGTGATTAAAATTGTCAAACAACTTGGTGCTTTGGATAAGTTAAGCTTTTATACTCCGTGACGAGAGACGTTTGGAAATAAACTCTGAAATATCATGAAATTATAAATTCTAGGACACTGTATGTTTTTAAAAGATAATTAAATAAATGTGCTAAAAGTTTACATTTGTTTCTACAGAATCTTTATAACTTTCCAATGACCGACACATATATTATCTCATGGAGGGCAAGACAACCTCAGGCCAATTTAGTACTTAGGGAAACTGAAGCCAAGAGGGGTAGAGTGAAGTGCTCTAAGTCAAGGAGAAAGGAGGAGCATTGTGTGTACTGAATTCTAGTCTGACACTCTTCTCTTTTTTTTTTTTTCTGAGCTCACTGCAACTTCCGCCTCCTGGGTTCAGGTGATTCGCCTGCCTCAGGCTCCAGGGTAGCTGGGACTACAGACATGCGCCACCACGCCCAGCTAATTTTATTTATTTATTTATTTATTTTTCTTGTTGTTGTTGTTGTTGTTGTTTTAGTAGAGACAGGGTTTCATCATGTTGGAAAGGGTAGTCTCAAACTCCTGACTTCAGGTAATCTGCCTGCCTCAGCCTCCCAGAGTGCTGGAATTACAGGTGTGAGCCACTACGCTCGGCCTAGTCTGACACTCTTCTATGTCACTGAAATACAACAATTTAAAACATACACAATTAAATTCATTTTAGTTTTTTTAAAAAAATTGTGATGTATTCTTGCAAGCACTTGGGGGAAGACAGGAGGAGGCATGCACATGTCAAAACAAAAATTGAGCTAGAAATAAAATGCTGGTATTCCCCAAAACTTAGAAATCCCAGGTTAAATCACAAAGGTGGTAATATTTCTTCCTAAATCATATTTCTACTGGCAAAACGTTAATATGCCGTAGTTTAAATGTTTCCAGATGCTTCCAAGCTTGTAGGATTTTCAATGGATACGATCGTGAGAGATAAGATAGTTCTATTTGCTTAAAGCATGAACTATTGGGAAAAATTAAGTTCATATAAATCCCTCAAGCTGTGAGGAATTTAACTCAAAGCACACAGAGAAAGCTGAGAACTTATTTCAGATAAACTGTTTCTAAGAGGTGAACTTGCCACACTGTCTCACCCTCATTCGGACAACTAATCTGGGAGTGCCATGGGCTCTTTCATGACAGAACCAGTCAATCCTCTATGTGCTAATCATCCTTTCTCCTCTGCCTGGGTGGCTAGGGGTAAGAGAATGTGGCAAATTGCTCGGAGTTACAGATGTGCATTCTGGAGCAGCCAGCCTGGGAGGCTTGCCTGGTTGGCCTTTGCACATCCAAGGACTAACAGTGAGAGATGCTGGAGAGCAGTTTCTGGGAGCTCACTGAAGAGGGCAATGTGTTTCCTTGGAGCTGGAGTGCGTGGTTTTTCCCATTTGTCTGGATATTTGCAGTCTTCTGCTAAGACCTGGTGATGACCGTGGGTTTTCTTAATGATTGAATATAAATATAGCAAGCTTCTTGACAGTCTTGCTTCTTTCCTTAGTGCCAGTGTCATATCTGCACCACAGGAAAGGAGAAACCTACACAATACCATTTGTTTCAAGGGCCATACAACCAGTTTAGTTGTAATTGCCATTCAAAAGTCACTGAAATGGGTGACACCAATGAATCAGGATCATAAAGCAAAAGACTCTCAGAGGGGCTGGTATGGTGGCTCATGCCTGTAATTACAGCAGTTTGGGAGGCCAAGGCAGGTGGATCACTTGAGGTCAGGAGCACAAGATCAGCCTGGCCAACATGGTGAAACCTCGTCTTTACAAAAATAAAATACAAAAATTAGCCAGGCGTGGTGGTGCACTTGTAATCCTAGCTACTTGGGAGGCTGAGGCAGGAGAATCACTTGAACCTGGGAGGCGGAGGTTGCAGTGAGCCGAGATCGTGCCACTGCACTCCAACCTGGGCGACAGAGCAAGACTCCATCCCAAAAGAAAAAGTAAAAATTTAAAAAAACAAAAACAAAAACACTCTTGGAGGAAAATAGAGAAAAAACTAACATTTTGAAGAATGCAAGTGTGGCACAAGGCCAAGTGGACACAACGAAGAAGAAAGCATCAGGATCTCTGATTCGTAGGGTCAGAAGAGATGGCCCCAGTCAAGAGACTTGATCCAATAAGTCTATCTCAGGTTCCCCATTTCCAACACCGGACCAGTGAAATACCAGCATTCCCTCCTCCCTCTCACTGGGATCACTAATGAAATAAAATCCCCTTCAAAGCACAAAGCTATCAGTTTCAGTTGTCCTTTTCTTAATTTTAAAGAACTGGTATTTTAAATTTCAAGTCATCCTAGCAACATAATATTTGGTAATTACCTGGGAATGAATAAAAAATACCATAATGCGATTTCCTTTAAAAAAAAAAAAGAGGGGGAGAAGATACAAGGAGAGGCAGATGGGGCACGTGAAGGAGGAAAAGGAAAGAACACATGGAAATTATGTCTTAGAAGAGAAAGAAGAAGGAAGGAAGGAAGGAAGGAAAGAAAGAAGAAAGAAAGACAGAAAGA
>NW_012101665.1:2682172-2769596 GCF_000951045.1 Mandrillus leucophaeus | reverse complement strand
GAAAGAAAGAAAGAAAGAAAGGAGGGAGGGAGGGAGGGAGGGAGGGAGGGAGGGAAGGAAGGAAGGAAGGAAGGAAGGAGAGAAAGAAAGAAAAAAGAGAAAGAAGGAAGGAAGGAAGAAAAGAAAGAAAGAAAGAAAAGGTCTTTCTGAAATATGGTTTCACTTATGAGTTTTTAATATAATCACAGTTGAGATAAGTGTTTAAATGTAAATTAGAAAATATTAATGTATTATAAACTCAAGGAAAGGGGGACAAAGAGGCTGATGTGATTACTGCTTAGTATATGGCATGGGACGATGGCTGTCGGAGATGAAGGCTCTTTTTGCCCCCCTGGTTATTTTATAGTTAAGGAAACATTCTCAGTGAGATGGAAAATCGTAGAGAGTGAGGTAGGACTAGAACCACACCGTCCTCCATCCATTGCCATTTTTATTATACTATGCTTCTCTTGTTTCAATCAGTAAGTATTTTCTATTCATCTTTCACTAATTCTTAGACAAAATGCAAACAGACTGGCACTTGGGTGTAGGGTACATTTATTCACAAACATCATATGTCTAAGACTGCCGATGTTAATTCTCTTTTAAAAAGTTCCATGAGAAACCTACTTCTACCAGAATAATTTTTCTTTTCATCTGTTTTCCAAGGAAACTAAACAATAATTCTAACCTACAGAGCACTCTCTCTTAAGAACTACCTGAGGTATTTGGAACCCATGGAAGAATGGGAGCTCGATATGAATGGCCAGGGCATTTCTAACCCAAGGGGGTCATAAAACTTCACCCACCATTTTTTCCACAGGTATTTATTAAGCACTTGTCGTGCGCCATATACTGTGTTAGGTGTTGGGACAAAGAGCTGAACAAAAGCTAATTACTACTATAAAAAGTTTACTTTGAAAACACATATACAAGTGATTAGAATACAAAGCAAAAGTTATTTGCCACAGGTAAGATCAAGATGCTTTGGGAAAAAGTCAGAGGAAAGACATCTAGTCTTTCATTTTTTTTTTTTTAGCACATATGTATTGAGCACTCCAATGGGCTGGGGAACTGTTGTAGCCTCTGCGTACCTGTGAGGAAGGAGACAAAGTGGAGCGAATAGCACCTGAGCAAAAAAAAAAAAAAAAAAAAAAAAAAAAAAAAAAAAAAAAAAAAAAAAAAAGGTCTAGCCCTGAAGTCTTAGTCATTAGTCCAGATAAAGGAGCTGCTTAAGGAGGAAGACTCACATTAGGAATAAGGAAAATTTGGGGTAAAGGCCCAGACAGAACAGAAGAAATATGTGAAACCACAAGCATTGCAACGAAGAACATCAGTTATACCACTCACTGAAATGTGTGCTCTATATTCAGATGTAGAGATATCAACGTCTTGTATCACTTCCTAATTTCATACTATAATTTCCTGTAATGCAGCTGCTAATATGATGGTTATATGTTGTGTTTTCTCACTGCATTATTACCTAGAGTAACCACATTTATGATAGATGATGAAGAGATCGAAATTCAGCTTTCTGAACTCAACAACCTCTATAGGCAGCAGCTACTGCTCATGTCCAAAAGAACAGGCAGTGATTTGTTTCCAATTAATGAAAAACTAGGTACAGTGGTTTAGAAACTCAAAAATTTTTGGAAAGCTCAAGTCTTTGAAATCATTGATGTATCCAATATATTGTTACATTTGTTTTCAGACCTACATATATGCCAGATACTGTTTCTGTTTAGTTACCACCAATGTTTTTCCATATTATTTACAATGTTTTTGAAAATTTGCCCACAATCTTTCAAATAAATATAGCATCAACGCAGACCACATTTCTCTGAAAATGACCACCTTTACTGGTAGAGAAAATACTTGATAAATTTAGCATTGCTAAGGACAAAAACTCAGTGGCATTTTGAGATAAAATGTTGATTCATTCTGCAGTATCATTTTTTCCAAGATTTTTATGTTAAGATAAACAGTTCCTTTAGTGGTTAATGCCTTTGCCTTAAAAGGATAAAAACGAGAAGGAGCAATTATGTGACTAATGACTAAAATGTAACACTAAGAATGTTAAATTTTGAATGACTTAAGACATTTTAGCGTTCTTTCCTATTTTCTCAAAAGTGACTATTAGCTGAAAAAAAAGCCATTTTTATTTTTCTCTTTCCTTCACTCCCATGTGAAAAAGTGGGAGGGCAAAGCCAGGAAAAAGGGGCTCCATATTTGGAAGAGTGATGATTTTTATCAGTGGATGTTGGACAAGAAAAGGGACAGAAGGAGAGAACGTAACTGTAAGAATGAATGGCTACTATTAATTATTTGTAATTGCATGGACTTAGAAATAGACTAAAGTATATATTATTGGTCAGCTGACTTTAGAAAGATCCATTTAACATTGAACTAGTCACTGTGCCAACATGTATGTTCCTTAATATTTGTTGATTACATCAATAAATAATATTATTTCACTATTATGTACAAAAAATAGTATTCATTCATTCTTTCTAAAATGCTTTAATGTGTCAAAACAGCAAATTATTAGCCATTATATCTTAGAGAGTTACAACTTTTCTTCTGAAGCTGGGTTTCTTCAGCTATGAGGTATTGACAATAGAACCAGAGGGTTGTGTTTTATATAAGATAATGAATTAAAAAGAGTATTAAAAACTTGAAAGATTTTGGCAACTGGAAAGTATGGTATTATTATTTGGTAAATATGTGTACCACTATTGACCTATTCATCATTGGTTTTTCCGTCTCCTGCCTTGGCAAACTATGTACAGCTCTGCAAACTTGCCAGTTCTCTCCTGTCCCCCATCTACTTGGAAACTTCTTCCTTGTACTTCTACCTTGTCTTTCAAGTCAGAAAGCCATCCCCGGCTCCCCTCACTCAAATCTTCATGTGCTCCCTTGAGACTATGCTTATCCTTATCAGAGTACATTTCGCGCTCACTGGTTACTTTCTACATCTTTTCTACTTAACTGTGAGTTGTTGGAGGGCAAAAATTATTTTTAATTAATATTTGTTTTCCAAATCTGGGAACAGGGTCTGGCGATATAGATAAAAATTAAACGTCTGAAAAATAAATAAATGAAGGAAAACTAATTCTAGATCTTAGCTGACTCTGGATGTACACAGAATCTATACAAATCATAAAGTTTGTAGTAGGAAATAGTAGGAAAAAAGAGCTAAGTCACTTTAAAAATTGGTGGATAGATATTGTTGCTGAATGTGCAATAAACTCACTGAAGAAACTGCTGATTACTTCGAGTTTGTAAGTAACTATTGAATATAACTTTCACCTTGAACTGAGAAAAATATATATTAATATGTGTATTTTTTTTGGAAATTTAATGCTATGAATGAGTATTACCTTTGTAATACTAAAATATGAAAAGATTCAAAATGGCCTTTTAAAAAATAATAAAATATAGACTAAAAGCAAAAACCGTAAGGAGAAACAAACCAAAATAATGCCTTAAAATAACTAGAAACTGAAAAAGAGGGAAAGTTTAAAAAAAAAAAAAAAGATTTTTCTTTAAAAAAAAAAATCTTAGGGAAAGTGACAAACATTGAAGATAGGCAGAGGAGACCAAATATAAGGATAACAGAAGATCTTAAGGAAGAAAACAAAAAGCAAGGGAAAATAATTATGCAAAAAGTTCTAATTCAAGAAAACTTTCCTGAAATTAAAAAAAAGAAATTACATATTGCACTACACGCCTGACAATAATGAATCAAAATGACTACCACATGATATATTCTAGCAAATCGATTGTATTTTTTTAATACGAAAAACGTCTTTTAAGGATCTAGACAAAAAAGACCACATGAGTTTTAAAGAGAAAATATTTATATTATCATCAGACTTTTATAGCAGTGATTTATGCTGGAAGAAGAATGAAGTAATATACTTAAGAAACTAAAAAAAGAGTGTGAACCCAGTGATCTAGTAGGGAAAGAGCTCTAGAAAGCCAAAATGCCTAGGTATGAGAACTGGTGGTATTAACATGCAGTTGCTTGCACAAAGACCACGTGACAGCCGAAGAGAATGTATTATGCAGAGGCTATATCCTGTGACATTGCGAATTTCATATGACTGTTACAAACTGCAAGAGAATGGTGAAAGCATATGCAAATAATTTGTTTTCAGTATCCATATTGTTAGATGTATCAGTATTTTTGTTCTGAGACTACCATGCATGTAATATGGAATAAAGCGAGTTATTATGAGGTATTCTAATTCTAGAGTCACTTTATCATAGAGAACCAGAATTGTTGGTATGGAAAAAAGAGGAGGTAAAGATATAAGAAAGGAGGTTAAATGAAAGTCTTAGTATTTTCTAATTTGAATTAAAAGTGTTGATGTGAACTAACTGTCCCCTGAAAAGAGACAGAAATAATGACACACTCAAGGGCAATGAGCAGCCCTGGTGACCAGACTGGCACCTTGAAATATCACTTCTTACTAAAATAAGCTAAGACTTTTAAAAAAATCAGCCATTTTCAAAAAATGGCTGATTCCATGTGTAGGGCAGAAAATACACAATATAAGCTTGGCGCATCCTGTACCACCCAATAGCGAGTAAGCTATCAGAGACTACCAGGGGCACTGAAAATATGACTCATAAACAAACTTGAAGGAGCTCTCATGAGCCAAAGATGGGAAGATTTGAGCTTAGCAATGATAATAATTGTCATGTGTTGTGATGTATCAACTAAGTTTAACAAAAGTAAGAGTTATCTTCAGAAACTAATAGAGAAATGATTCGTTATCTTGAACACTGGTAAATAAAAAAGAGAAATCAAGCAAGTACCCTACTTTCCCACCAGAACAGTATTACTGGCTCACCAAAGTAAGGGAAAGGATTCTTAACAAAAGTATTCCACCTAATAAATAAAAAAAGAAATGATAGAATAGAATATCACCAAATAAATAGCTATCAGTATTTAGTATCACTGGCTGCTAAGATGATAAAATGAGAAATAATCAGATATTAAATAGCCATGCCAGCTAGGTGTGGTGGCACATGCCTGTAGTCCCAGCTACTTGGGAGACTGAGGTGGGAGAATCGCTTGAGCCCAGGAGTTAGGGTTCAAAGTTACAGTGAGTTATGATTGTGCCCTTGCACTCTAGCCTGAATAACAGTGAGATCCCATTTCTATGAATGAATGCATTTATGAATGAATGAATGGTCATACCAAAGAGGAGCTTTATTTTATTTCTGGATAATTTTCAGAAAAATATAGAGAACCGAAGGAGCACGTTGAATTGCACCAAGAATATAATGGTAGTAAAATCCAGACTGTGGAAAATACTACAGGTCAAATGTCCCGCATTCTTTAACAGATAAACTGTAAGCAAATGCAAGGGATGGAGGAGGCACCTATAGACTGAAAAAACTTGAAGGATGTGCCAGAATTTTTAAATTGGCAAGGTTAACTTTGGGGTCAATGGATGCATATTTAGGTGATACAACTATTTTTTAAATGCAAGTAGTTTATTTCTGTAAAAGTTAGAATAGAGTTTATTTGCAGTGGGAAGTAGAGGTTGTGACTGGAATACTGATAGGTTTTCTTAGTTGTCTGGCAAAGTATTATTTATTTATTTAGAGACAGAATCTCGCTCTGTCACCCAGGCTGGAGTGCAGTGGCATGATCTCATCTCACTGTAACCTCCGCTTCCCAGGTTCAAGTGATTCTCCTGCCTCAGCCTCCTGAGTAGCTGGGATTAGAGGTGCATGCCATCAATGCCATCGCACCTGGCTAATTTTTGGTATTTTTAGTAGACACGGGGTTTCTCCATGTTGACCAGGCTGGTCTCGAACTCCCGACCTCAGGTGATCTGCCCGCCTCAGCCTCCCAAAGTGCCAGGATTTACAGACATAAGCCACTGTGCCCGGCCTAAAAAATACCATTTCTTGGCCTCAGTGGTGTTCTCATTATATTAAGTAATTAACTCATATATTTTATTTGAGTGATTTTCACTATTTGTGTTTAATCTTGCAATAAAAGATATTTAAATATAAACAGACAACTATTTCTAATATTAAATTACACTTTTACTGGCATAATTGTAAAGTCCAAATGAAACTTTAAAAAATTAGAGTGAATTTTACAAATCTCCATTTATTGTTGGCTATATCTCCAAGATCATGTGCCTATTCCCTTTGATCCAAATCTTTTGGTCTAAAGTGGTAATCATTATTGGTTATATATCTGCAGAAGTAGTTAAATGACATTCTTATTATTTTGATTTAATCTTAAACTAATCTAATTATAACACTGACCTCATAAAAATCAGTTAGCCATTTTGATTTTTACTTTTTGAAGTAAGCCTTTAAATTCTCCTCCATTAAGCTCTTTAAAAAAATCAATAGATTTCACTTTGGAATCTGTAAAGTACCTGTATAAATTCTCTAAGTTCCGTGAAATATGAATATGAGTCACATAATTTAAACCAAACATGTAATGTATTCTTTTAAAATTAAATCAACCTGTGTCTTTGCAAAATGACTACATGACTAAGGTGACCAATTTCCTGAACTGTGACTCAGATAGAAACATGGAAAAAAAACTGATAACCAATGTTCATGCAATACCAAATATTTTACGACTCTCATGTTTTTGGCTCATGTTTCCTTAATTTAAAAAAGTGATTGATTTTTCAGATAAGCTGTATTACTAGACGTTTCTCTATATTTAGGGAAACATTTCTCTAACTGATGCATGGACACAAGTAATTACATGTTTATTTCTTTTAACATATGTCTGTGATTATTTTCATTTAACAACCAAAAAACCAGTTTCACATTTCAGACACCTTTGCATTACTTAATACACATTAAAAGGTTACAGAACAATGTAAACTTTGTAAGAAAAATTATTTTTCACTGACTTGTAAACAAATTCAGGTCCTATAATAGAGAAGTACATTTAAATTCAAAATTATATTTTTTAATCCTTAACATATTTAATTGAAGGGGCCTAAATTTCTATTTTTTAATTAATTACACAAGTGATTTAGAGAAAATGCTATCTGCAGAATTAAGGTTCCAACCAAATTAGCAAAATGCATGAATGAACATCATCTAGACTGTCAGAAACTTGGCAGCTGATACCATTAACAGTGTCACTAGTAAAGCTGTGTCTTGCTGGGAGTAAATGTGTAGAAGCATAATCAATTGTCTAAGAAAAAGAAGTGACCTCCAAATATATAAAAGAAGAGACTTGGAATCAGAAAATAGAGGGGATTTTAATTTATTCAAATTATTATAATTACTAACTCTGGAGTTTTACCTACAGTCTCTAGGACACTTTGAAAGGTGATTTCCATTGGTGGGTCCAAACTCACCACTTATGTTTATGTACCTTATTTCTTTTGCTTAATGTGGGCTGGTCATTAGACTAAGACATGGCCTAGACTCTATGTACTGTCAGAAGGTGCAAAGGTGTCACTTAGAAAAGTAAGAGGACTGGCTTTGGAGTCAAACAAACGTGTTCAAACTCCAGTTTTGCCATGTATGCTTATGCATATTGGGCAAGTTTACATAACTTCCCTGATTTCCATTTTCTCATCTGCAAATGGTGATAACACCATTTTCCTCAGGAGTTTTATGAGAATTAAATGAAATACTGGCTACAAAGCAATGAAGACAAGGCCAAATCCCTGGCTGTCGTTATCATAAATCATTGTGATAAACGTTAGTACTAGTATTTAGGAAGTTTATAATGAATGAAAGACAGGAAAAAACAACCTAATATTGTGAAAGGTACAAAAATGAGGGATATGCTTAACACTTTAATAATATAGGTAGGAAGGAAATCAGATGCTACTTCTTCATTTATCTCTTTTTATTTTTGTATTACTTTCTTTAGAAGAATCTTGTACTTTCAGTGATAGGAAATTACCAAATGGCTTCATATACAAATAAGTTTTCAGGAGTAAATTTATGGATGAATGGAAGATTGATTAATAAAGGAACACTTTGAGAAACTGTTAAGACAAGGGAGTAAGACAGCATCCTTAGCAAGCCCTCGTTCCCGACTATCTATTCATCTTCATCTTAGGAAGCTCCCAGTGCTCTAGTCATACTGAAAAACCCTGAGGGCCCCCAAAGGCAGTGTCTCTTCTGTTTCTTTGCCTCCTTTCTGCCAACCTTTGGCATTCCTTTCCTCTTCCAGACATTCCTTTCCACATTCCATGTCCTCTTCCTGATGTCACCTGGTAAGATTTTACACTTGGCAGGTCTCAGCTCCAGTGCTACTGTTGGAGGAAGACTCCCCCGGCCCACGCATTTGTGTGGTCCTCACCCAACTCTGCTATGTGCTGTCTTGACTCCCCACTATTAAAAAACCTGCCCACTGACTGCTCTGGTAGAAGTGATCTGTCTTACATTGTTGACTCCACAGACCCAACCTTAATATTTGCAAGGCCTGGGCCAAGAGGTCAAACAGAGGTCTGCACTGCCAACAAACTATCACATAAGCTGTATTTTGACTTTCTATCAGACTTAGAAGGCCATTTTCAAATTTAGAATTCTTGTATTCCTTCAAGTTCTGCACCAGAATTTGGCAGAAAAAAGAAAGCAGCAGGGAAGTGCTAACCTCTAACTCTATCTCCCTGTCCCCCTGTCCCCTCTCCTCACACCCTACACTGCGCCACAAGGGGCTCTGTGAGGACATTATGTGGATATCTGTGACTGTATGTCCAAGCTTGTCCACATATCTCCAAAACAGCTGCCTCTTGCCCACTCCTCAGACCTAGAGTTAGCTATAGGGAATGATGGACTGAGGAAAAAGGCCTGTGCAGGTCCAGAGAGCAGGCTTGGGATCTCTAGTGAAGGGGATTCTAGCACATACATCTCCTTGATCCCATAGACTCCTCATCCATGGGGAGAGATACAGCCTTGGGTCAGTCTAAGGCAACCAGTGAAACTCTTTTACGGTGGACATATCTATCACTTTACCATTAATAGCACTTAGTGCAGGGCTTGGTACCTGAATCTCTCCAAAGCAGTTCTTGAATGAATGAGGAATGAAGTGCAAATTTCTAATTTAATATACAAAAGATAGAAGATGTGATCAGAAGACATAAAGACAAAGACTTTTTGTAACAATGTTGACTATTTCAAAATGACAGGATCGGGGATGTTCTAGTAGCAAGAGATGGGGGAGAAGTCATATTTTAGATCTATATAGGATCAACAGAAAATTGAGTATGAACATGAAGCAGAGAAAGACATTTTCAAAATTGACTATGTTTGTTTTGAGTTGGAGAATGACCCAAAAACACAGAACAAAAATAAACTTAAGGTAGAATAGGAGAAGAAAAAAAAGAGAGTGAGATCCAGTTGAATTGCTTACTACAAAGACACTCTCAGACCCATCAGAATAAATGGCTTTTTTGAGAAGAAATCAAAGTCAAAAGTTCTCTCCAAGGAAGGCAGCATCATTATCAGGGAAAATGGATAAGACTCAGAAAGGAAACAAAGTTAGGAAAGGATGTGAAATTAGCTGCTTGTGAAAGATATCACTGCAATCACATTCCACTAATGAAAGAGTATACCATTGTCTAAACCCCTTCAGCCTAGTCTTAAATTTTCGTTTACAAATTCATTCATTGGGAGTTTAGTCCAAGACTATTGCAGCATGAACTAAAAAAAAATAAAAATAAAAAAAATCCCTCTCACTCCAAGGAGAATTTATCCAGTAGGAATCTGTTTCATTGATGCCTAGGACAGACTTTATAGACCAATCAGTAAGGGCAAAACCACAGAGTGATACCAGACCCAGAAACTTAATGAACCACAATTCCAATGCTTCATTACATCTAAGACAGGGCACAGAGTGTGGGCCCTGTGACGATGTTCCAAGTCTCTTTGATGCAATACCGCTTTTCCTTCATGGTCTAAAACCCTTGCCCCTTTGGGGACTACAAGAGCCCCAAGATGTTCTATAGGAAGAAATTTCTCTGTTAATTCTTAGTCCAAAAAGTGAATATAATGTGCCTTACAGAACAAAGCTTACTTTGAGACCCCGAAAAGGCCAAACCACTTCATAGAGAGTAAGAGGATATCTTCTATTCTCACAAAGGTATGCCCATCTTTAGAACCCAGTTCAAAGCAAACATCTTTTGAGGTCTTACTGAACATGACTGAACACTGAGGTTTATTACAATGTTTTTGCATGTGTTTGCATTTTGTGAAAACAGCTAAAATCAGAAACAGAGGAGCCAAAAAGATTTCCTGCCAAGTCTGGGAATCTAAAAGCCAGAAATTTCAAGAGAACAGAATAATTCTTATAACATGTGTAGCCTAATTTTATGGGCTTTCAATTTTAATTGAGATAAACACTTAAAATCTCGGATGCTTTTTGACAATAAACTTCAGAGCCAAACTATTTAGCCCCATCTGAAACCCATACCAATATTACAGGTTGAAAGTACAATGTAAATCATCTTATGGTCACTGCCAGTTAGTTAAATATATCAATTTAATAAAGTCAAGTTATGAAACGGCAACCTTGATATTCTTAAAGATCACAAGTCTCTTGGGAGTTTTCTTTACTCTTGTAGGATACCCTTTGAAGCTCCGAGATGACACAAATCAAGCTAATCAAGGCCCCTTCCATACATAATGTTACTTTAGAAAATTAAGAGAATCTTTAATCACTGACTTGGCCAAGCACCAGACTTATCACTGGCCACCACGTGGAATTATGCAGTGTGCCGCAGCCAAGGGGGTGAGTGGGAGCAGTGTCGACCATTTTTATGAGCTTCAACAGTGATGGTGAGATTTAAAAAAATGTACAACAACAAATTTTCAAAGTTATCAGGAAGCTGAAACTAGCCCAGTGAAATTAACTGCAAAATACTCTACTATGCTTTTTTTTTTTTTTTTTTTTTTTTAAATCACGTAGACACAGGATTATAAAAACATAGCCACATTGTAGTTAGTGTTAAAGAAAAAAGGGGGCAGGAGGGAATTTTAGTTAACTACAACTTTGGTGTGCACCAGAAATGCACTGGAAGCTACCAAAAAAGCTATTTCAAAAGCAGACATCTTTAGTAAAGGTACAGCAAATTCCTCCAGGCTGTTAATGGGTGAATTGAACTTTGTCGATCAGGTTAGAGCATTGTGGTTCCATTTGGTGTGTTGGTGGCAAATAAAGAGGGGTCTAGAAATAAGGTCACAAAAATAATGGTTGAAGAAGTTATTTATTTTTCAGCAGAAGGACAGAAGACCTAAAGAAAGAGTATAACTGAAGATTTAAAAGATGGAAAGGAAATTAGAGGGATTTTTTTGTTTGTTTCAGAGAGTCAGATTGGGGCTTACAGATGAAAGTTTCAGAGAGACAGTCTTTTTTTTTTTTTTCTCAAAGGAGCACTACTCTAGAGGGGTAATAAAATATGAGAAGGAGCAGGCAGTTTCATGAAAGAACTGTTGCCTGAAATCCTGAGGGCAAGGTAAAGCAGTGGGCTACAGAAGGGGTTCCTCATTGGGGAAGAAGTGGCTCCATATTCTCATACCAAATTTCTGTTGTGGTCTCTTCCTAAAGTTCCAAAACTGGGCCACTACATTGAGGCAGATTGGTAGTGAGGGAATAGAATTAGGTTGTCCCTTGTTTCTCATAATTATAACCTTGTTGCATTTAATTTGGGAGAAGAAGGTGGAAAAGTCTTCAGATAACTTTGCTTTTGACTGTGTCATCATCTGAATAAAAGTAAGGAAATTGACCTTTATCCAGTACCTGCTATAGACCAGGCATATGTACTGCTGCACTCAATATTCCTGCAAAGGAAATACTCCTGTTTTACAGCTGTAAACAGGGCACAGAGTGTGGGCCCTGTGACGATGTTCCAAGTAGAAGCTGAGACTAAGAAGATTCCAAGGTAGAGCTAGGAATCCATAACTTATGGTCTTCTAGAAGACAGGAAATGAAACCAACCATTGTACTAGTAAATTAAATATTTAAACAGTGATAGAGGCTGATTTAAACTCACACCTGGACTCCTAATCCAGTTCTCTTTCCGTTATCTTACGTAGATATTTTCCACTTCTTAGTTTTGCTATTCCAGGGTTAACCCAACAAATTGTTTACATTAAACCTCATGTAAATTATTATTATGGACAAATGAAGTCCTAGAAAATATACATAAAGTCATTTAAAGGAAAAAAACCTACTGTGAGTTACAAAATCTTGTTTTAGGCTCTTACAAGAATTTAATAAATAATATTGCAAAAAGCCTTATGCTCAGATAAATTAGTTCATTTCTGCCAGGAGGAAGAAGTAGGCGTGAGGGTTTGAATCATTCAGTGTCTCCTCCAAGCTTCCAGAATATAAACACATTATTCAACAATCCCAGGAAATCAAGCTCCAAATTAGCAAAAGGAATATTGGATTTGGACATAAGATTGGGTCTGAATCCTTTTTTTCTGACACTCATTTATTAGGTATGTGTGGCCTCTGAGGCAAGTCACTTCAATTTTCCAAGTCTCTCTTTCTTCAATTGTAAAGACCTTACAACTAAGAATGCTTTCGATTGAAATAATTAGAGGCAATACCTATAAATTACAGTGCTAGGAACTGGAGAAATGATTCTCATTTTCATTATGACCTGCCACTCCAACATCATGGTCCCCCTATCACCTAATTCTCCAGTTGTGCTGACCTGTGGGTGGCCTCCGTGGGCTGTCCTCTGCCTGTCTTGTAATGACTCTTCCCAGCAACTTCCCTCACTATCAAGCCACAGGCCAACTTCTCCAGGAAGCTGTCTCTGATCAGGCTCCACCCTGCAGGCTACTCTGTGTGCCTCTGCCTCTCCTAGGCATGCCGTGCATACCTCTGTCACAGCACTTCCGTGCTTCACAAACATCTGTTCATTCAGCTGCCCTTCCCATCATACTATAAGTGCCTTAATAGCAATGAGTGTATCTTTCATTTCCAGATTCCCAGTACCTCACTGGATTTTACCATTGAAAATGCTCAATAGATGTTTGTTGAACGAATGGATGCACTAAGCCTAGGAAGTGAGTATAGCATGTTCTTTCAATGCTATACTAAATCATTTTTTGAAAATAGTTTTATCCATCAATCCATTCAAAATGCTACTTAAGAATTCAATGAATTTTAAACAAGCATGCATCCTGCAGGATAATCTGAAGGGTAGTCAGAAAAATCAAAGATAACTTTCTTTACATTTTTGACTAATATTCCAACAAACACACCACTTATTCATTTCCATATGTATATGTATATTCAGTAGACCCCGACAAGGTACTTCTTGACATTCTGTAATTCTTTCACAGCTAAGGAATCTTTTGAGAGTTCACTGTTGAGAAAGCTCTCACTTTTGGCAGGCTGGAAATATAAGTCCCACACCAGGAGAAACTGAAACAATAAGGGTGGATGGGGCGGGTGTGTGAAGAAACAAGAAAACTCAAAATTGCATTTTTCTAATTTCTGTTCCTTCAGCATAAAGAAAGACTAGATCCTCCACTGTTGTTTTGATTTGAATGAGAATGGAATAAGTTCTAGTTAATAGACGTTAACTTTAAATTAAATTGGTAGATGTTAACTTTAAATTAAGTTGATAATTTAATATTTTTTTCTTCCTATAAGTAAAATGAATGTATATATAACAGGTAAACAAATGTGACGTGGATATACCTGTGCAAAGATTTGGTTAGAATGATTAAGAGGAATATGGACTGTGTGTATATATTTTATATGTGTGTGTGTTTGTGTATATGTATGTATGTGTCTACGTATAATTTTTTAAGAGCGTTTCCTTTAAAAGTTCAGGTGCTCTTTTTGGAAATAGTTAAAGCTAAACTAACTAGTTCTTATTTTTATCATAATTGTAAGAAATGACGGTGAGATCACAGCTGTGCCAGTGTTGCTAAGAATGATTATAGGAAAAGCAAGTATAAATCCAATTGCTTTTACTGCTGAGTTTAGAACAACTTTTATCCATTGAGGAAAGTCTGGACCATTTAGTAAGGAAATCTACTTATTAGATATAATACACTATTTAAATGGATACGTCTATAAGAATAATAATAAAAAAAAAAACAAAGTCCAAGGGAATAATGTACAGTCTCAATTTTATCTCTGCTTGAGATGTAAAAAGTGCAGTTCTGCAAAGCCTCAGGTTCCCACGCAGACAGCAAGCCACCACGATCCCTTATAACTCTTCCTGCCAGAGTTTGGACTAAAGTTAGCTGACTTGAAAAGCTTAATTAGAGATAGATAGTCCTTAATGATGGGACTATACTCCCTGATTTCTCAGAACGAATGTAAATATGTTCATATATCACTTATTTCTAGAGAGGCTATTTTGGCCTGATGTTGCCAGCCAAGTCCACTGCAGACTAAGGAGTATGGCTTGACCTTAACTTCATGAAAGAACCATCCTGTGCTACTGACCAGATTCTGGCTTAGCCTGAGAATTTGCTGTTATACTACTATGGGGTGGACTACCAAAATCTACTGACCCACAGAAACAAAATAAACAATTCCACATGCGATGAGGAGAAGTTACTCAATTTTACTGTCTGTATAAAGCAGAGAAAATTTTAAAAAATATATGAGCAGTTTGTTTTGCCTTCTTTGCTACTCTCCTAGCAGTGGGCATCCTAGGATGGCCAAATTTCATGATTGTGTCATTATTTCCTCAAACAGAGTGGAAACTCCTTATGGACAAAGGCTGAGTCTCATTGTAATTGCATCCCTGATGCCATCAGTGTGCCTGGCACACAGCAGGCACGCTGTAAATATTTGCTGACTGACTGAACGTGTACTTTGTTGGGCTGTTCCAATCCAAGAATCCAGGAGAATCTGGAACAATTGTGAATAAGTTACATACCTGCCATTTTAAGCACTTTACATATCTCAATTAATCCTTCCTAGAACCACATAAAGTTGATGTGACATGTTTTATGAGTAAAAATAGTAAGCTCAGAGAGACTGTATTACTTGCCCAACCTCTTAAGAGCTAAAAACCAAGCCAGATATGACCTTGGGTCTCTGGAACTCCACAGTCCACGTTCTACCCATTGTAACGTTATGTTTACTTCTCAGAAGATAATCAAAATTCAGCTTGGCTTAAATGTAAATTTTGCACCAACTCTGCACATGTTCACCACAATATTCCCTATAAGCAACATTTTTGTGCTTTATTTATTTATTTAAGACGAAGTCTCACTCTGTTGCCCAGGCTGGAGTGCAGTGGCGCAATCTCGGCTCACTGCAGCTTCTGCCTCCCTGGTTCAAGGGATTCTCCTGCCTCAGTAGCTGGGATTACAGGCATGTACCACCACATCCAGCTAATTTTTGTATTTTTAGTACAGATGGGGTTTCACCATGTTGGCCAGGCTGGTCTTGAACTCCTGTCCTCAGATGATCCAACTGCCTCAGCCTCCAAAAGTGCTGGGATTACAGGCGTGAGTAACTGTGCCCGGCTAACATTTTTGTTTTTAAAGTTTCACACTTGTTAAAGTGAGCTGGTTAACATCCATCCCTGACGCACTGCCTCCAGAACCCTCCATTAGATAACCTGGAGGGACACAGGACCTGCAGAACTCTCTTGTTGAAAGCACATGGTTTAATCTTCATTCTGAAAGTTGGCTTGAAGGATCCCGATCATAAATAAATAAATAAATAATTTTTAAAGTTGTGTCTTTTCTCAGTTGCACAGCAAGACTTTAAAATGGAATCAAATTTATCTTCACTCTAACAATGCCATTCAACTATGAAATGCAAATGTGCTAAGATACGTTTTTTTATCTTGTGAAGGAGGAATTGTTTTAATTCATGAATGGTATACTTGGCAGGCATCTGATCACCCTATGTGTAAATCATTTATTAGCCCATCTGTCAACTGTGTTTAACTAAGTAAGAGTTCTCTTTCATCTTTAAGAGAAATATCCATATGTGAAGCCTCTAGATTTTCATAGAGAAACAAGCTAGTCCTGTTTAAAATCATATCAATCAACACCATCTAAGTTATTGAAAATATTGATCAGGATATTTATTTACGGATACAGTTTTTGGCATGTTTTGGTGTACAAATTTACTCCCTTACCAGTCTTGTTTTGATGAACATATTTTAACATTTTTCCAATTTATAAGTCAGTGAATATAAAAAGCAAAACTACACAAACTCAAAGTACTTAAGTAAGATATGATTTAAGCTTTCATACTTTTTTCTTTATTTTGTTTGAGTACCTTCTTTTCATCCTTAAAGTTTCCATTTATAATTAAAATTGTCCTCCCACCCCCTACCTGTTACTTCAGAAGTATACACTTCCAATCAACAGAACGCCCAGCAGAGGTGCTTAGCAAATGTTGGTTGGATGAAAAATGAATGAATGAGTTAGTGTCACAGTGCATTTTCTGGAATCATAGGCCAGAAGTTCAGTAGAGTTACACTTTTCAAAATAGAAGGAATTAGTACCTAACAGAATTAATGCTGTGTAAGTGATCTATAGCATCAGAGCATTTATATTTCTTTGAGGCTGCAAATGTAGGAAAAATAAAGTCCCTGAACCCTCTTTCTTCATTCAAGCATACATTCTGTGCCAGGGTACTGCATTCAGCACAGGCATCATCAGACATAATTTAAAGAGCAAGGCCACTGGCAGCTCTCATGTGCACTCACCATCTACATTTGGGACAGTCACTCTTAGTTTTAAGACATTTTAAGTTTAAAATGTATTTGTACATGAAGTGACTTCTTAGAATGTGAAGGATACATTTCCCCCTAGTTACCTAGGTGGCTTGGACAACCATAGGAGGTTGAACGTCTACACAAGAGAAGGCAAGGTATTAGAATTAAGAGTGCAGGTTGTAGCACCATGTGACCTGGTGTCAAGGCCTGGCTCTGCTCTTCCCTGGCTGTGTAATCTTCAGAGATTACTGAGCCTCCTAGCAGCAGTTTCTACAACTATAATTTGGTATCAGATATCTGCTACATAGGATTGGTATGAAGATGTTACAAAATATCTGTGAAGAACATAGCATTGTCATGAGCAAACAATAAATTTTCCACATGTAAAAGGCAACCCCTTAATAATGCTAGCGTATTACTCTATTACTATTATTACCGAAAATGCCATTATGCCAGTTTCTTCTGTTGGAGTCCACAGGGAAATACAGCAGACTCAAAATTTTCAGTATCAGGAAGACACTCAACAGGACACCTCACATAATACAGAATACAACTTTCCCTTGTCACTGAATCTTGGCAGTTCTTCTAAGGTTGAACTTCGGCTTTATTTTGAATGCAGTGGCCCTGTTGTCTTCTAGAAAGATCTTATACATGCTTAGTACAAAATATTTACTGCAAGTCGAAAGGAAGAAATTTGAAATAATGTGAATATTTATAATGACATAGGACACATTATTTCATCAGAATAAGTGACCAAAAAAATGTGTCCCAGTTGTGCTATAAAATTTTCAGTTTTATAGTGTCCAGGAATTTCCTACAAGGCTAAATATTTCTAAGCCTTTGAATACAGAAAAATATATAAATATACTATTTACTAATCAAAGGTTACATGGCCACTAAAAAAATTCCAATGTGTCTATCCTATATTTAACCAAAGTTAATAGATATATATAGTACAGTTGCCCTGAAAAATTTGTTCTACCTCGGCTTTTCATATACAGGTAGGCATTTTATATAAACAATTCTAAGTGTACTTTTTCCATGACTGGTAAAAGACTATGATACCCATGTCACCTTCAAAGTTTTATAAAGTAGAATTTCAGAGGTAGAGACTCTTGGAGTGGTCATTGCATTTCTGTCTTCTTAAAAATCCCAGAAGTTATTCATGCAAATAGTACAGCTTCATTTAGCTCAGACGTTAATTTACTGGGGCTGGGACAGCCTTGGGTATTCTTTCCAGGCTCTAGATTTATTCAAGGCCCAGGGAAATTTGGGTGGGTTCAGTTTACTTAATGTCTTCTTTGGCCTCGAGGTTCCAACCTTCACCTGCTGTTTAACATTCCTTTACAGATTCTTAAAAACCCTGTTTATATCAAAAGGAATGTTATGCCTCAATACAAAGTAATCATGAAAGAACATACTTGTCAACTTCATTCCTGGTAGCAGATTCTGGCTTCTTTTCTCCACTTTGAACTAAGGTAGCAATTTGACATAGCTTTAGAAGAAATGTAAAAGTAACGCTTTCAGGATACACTTTTTCAGGATTTCACTTTTTCTAAGGTCAACAGTATGTTTTATTAGTTTACAGTCTGACTTATTAGTTTGGTTTTTCTCATACCATAATGTGATCCATGTAGCTCTGTATTTTTTAATCAGTTTGTTGAACAAAATTGCTCCCAGTCCTTTTTGATTTTTTAAGTGATTTTTTTCCCAGTTAATCCATTCACAAAATTGCTTGAAAGAACATGGTAACTAAATGCTAGACATCAACTACCGATACAGGTACTTGCGCAGAATGTGGGAGGTTCATCCTCAGAGCTTCTTGCTCCTGACTAGAGCATGACTTGACCTCTCCAGCAGCCACTAAAAGGGCTTGGCACCAATAACTGTGACTCTATTCCTGGCCAGGAGCAGAACACACACCAAGAAATGTCACGCAGGGGCCATGCATGACAGATCAAAGTGATTAGTCAATTTCAACAATATGAAGGATGTTATTCACACACCAGAATCCTCTTTATCATGTTTGAAACCACATTCCTCAGTGAAAAACAGTTTTCAAAACATAATTTGTAGGACAGGGCCTATCTCAGTAAACTACATTAAATTCTAAAAGAGGGTCACATAAAATGTAACTGAGGCTGGACTCCTAGTTTTCTGTTTTCCTTATGCTGTTACTTTGTAAATCTAGAAATCGATACTGTACTACATTAACTAGTGAAACAAATGCTGAAAACAATTTCTATGATAACAAAGATCAAGTTCAATCCTCCCTTGAAATCTTATCTAACTCTTCCAATCTATGGAAAGCACTCCTATCTCTAAACTGACATTATGTATACAGTCTACATCATACAATTTACTAAATGGTTTTCATCTTAGTGCATTTAGATAATTTTCCTAAGAGAACCATTATGTTTTTAAGGCTAAAACCATTTCACATTCCATTTTTTTCTACAAGGCTTCATGCAATCGGTTTAGTGAGAGGGGCCATGTTAACAACTTAATATTTATTATCTCAGTTGATTAACAAAGCAGGGTCAAGTTGTATATTAAATTTAATATTCAGCCTTCACAATTACATTTATATGATCCAAGAGTGCTCATTATTTACAAAACAGTGATCATTTCCTTTATCTATGGGAACATGTTTTCAATATTGCTGTGTTATGACCATAAAATATGCTGCCTGTCATTTTCTTTTAAGCTTTCCTTCAAGAACAAAATAATGTGTGGCAATACAGAGCTTCACAAGATACTGTCTGTCATTTTTAAAAATCAACAACATTTTCTGGTGGATTGGGAGGAAATTAGATCCATACGATTCTCAAAAAGACCTATCTACAAATATATGGATGGTTTCCTGATATTAAAAAAAAAAAAACACAATTCGAGAGCTAACTAGAGAGAAATGCTGGCCTAAACATAAAAAATAAAGTTAAAATTAAGAAACATTTTCCCAACTCAACCAGTTGGTCTCTGATCTATGAAGTATAGAATTCTACTGCTATTTTATATAAGAATGGGAGAAAAATTCCCCACATTAATTAAAGTCAGAAAATACCATCACCCATTATATGCACAACCCTATGGAAAACTCTCAAAGGATACAAATTCCCAGTACTTCCACTGCGCATCCACAACACAGTTTGCTGGTGAGGCCCTAAAAGAAGTCACTTGTCAGTTTTTATAGCACCATTCTCTGTATTTCTCACCTGGATTCTTAATATCAGTGTACATGGTAAAAGTTTAACAACCAGTTCTCCAGAAGAAAATTAAGGCTTTTAAAGCATTTGTTGATTTCTGTGGAATAAATCCTCCCATAGGGCTGATTTCAAGGTACCAATGTGATGTCGTTTTATAAAGTTGGGGAAAGATGGCCCTACCCAACCAGGGAGCCATACTACCTGGTTCCAGCACAGTACCCCTATGTCCAAGAACCAGGTCAAAGGGAAGGTCCCACAGGATAAGCAATGAACTTACAACTATAAGTCATGCCAGGGGACTAATTTGAAAAGTTAAAGGAGTTGTTGGCTCATAGAATTCGAAGGCAGGGAAATTTAACTTAATGATACATCAGCACAAACAATCTGTGGAAGGTAAAAGGAACCAAATTTTGATCACTCTAAATAAGGAAGAACTGGAAGAACTCTTTTACAAGTTTAACAGAGACACGTTCCCTCTCTTAGAGGAAGTTTTAGTTTCTTTTAACTCGGAGAAGTTAAGGAAACATTGGAAGACTTCTTAATATTAGATCGCTGAGAATTCGACTGCTGTTAGAGTTCTCCACATTCTTTGGGCCTATGAGCTGAAACTGCAATTAAACTAAAACATGAAAATCTTAATGCTTTCATCTTATGATTTGAGGGAAGTTCATGGCATTGTGAGTATGTATATATAGATGAATTTATACAATATATTTTGAGTTTATTTGTAATATAATAATTTTTTAAAATTCAAAGATATAAGTATTTTATATTTTATAAATATAAATTTTACTAATAATTTCCCAAACATCATAATAAAACAATTCACATATTTCTTACAACCCCTGTAGTCTATCTTCAGGCTTAGAGATGGTTTTCATGAGTTTGTTTGTTTTTTGTTTACTTCCCTTACTATGGCCAAATACTTCTCAAAGTAATTTCATGGTTTTTTAACAACTATTGGTAAATCTGTATTTCAAATAAATCCTAACCCACAGCATAGGAGGCTGACTGTAATTTAAGCCTCTTATCCCTCAACGCATTGTGGTGTGTAAGAGTTTTAACTTTCTATTGCGACTCTATAAAAAACCACTTCACGCAACCTACATTTTTCTATTAAGACTCACCAATTATTAAGTCCTTTAGCCTTTGCAGTGTTTTCAAGCACAGGAGTAAGCTAGTCCACTTGGTCCTTAAAGTAATTTAAAAATAACAATCCTTCTCTGAAACTTGTTGCTGTCCTGGTAGTCAACTCTAATGCCCCCCTTCAATATTAAGACATGGTTCTACTTGAAATACCATGTAATTGAAATTATAAGCTCTGCGTTCTTCCTGGCAGTAAGCCAAAATATTTGAAATCAGCTTATAGTAAGCATATATTGAGCTAAGAACTGTCATGTTACAATACGGGATTCATTATGGCCATTGTTCCAGTTTACCCGGGGGTCCACTAGTGTTAAACACAATGTGAATTTCCTAAAACTCTGAGATATTCAATAATAGAGTCCCTTTCCAGGTCCTTCTGCCTTCTCTGCTTTGTTTTGCTATTCTTTTGTGCACGGTGCCTTCCAGCTAGAATATGCTTAAACAATTTTGGAACAACAAAATACAGTGTAAAATCCACAGACTTTAGAGTAAAAGAGAATGTCTCAACTCCCAGTTTCAGCATTTATGAGCTCTGTGACTATGAATATGTTAATCTTTTAGAGCTTCTGTTTCCTAGTCTTAAAAATGGAATTAACAATACCTGCCTAGTTGGAGTACTATAAGAATTAGAAATAATATCTGTAAAGCTCCTAGAACAATGCACGGACATGGTAGACACCGAATTCAGGAACTATGAGGATGACTAATTGATTCTAAGAAAGCATCATTTCCCTGAGCATTCTGATTCTCCAAAAGCAGCGTACCAAAGCAAATTAATCTCTATTCATGTGAATTTTAGACTTTCTGTTTGCGGATCACACACAGCTTTTTTATAGTGGTAGAATACACATAACATAACATTTACCATTTTACATTTTAAAGTTAAGATTGAATGACATTAAGTACATTCACAATGCTGTGCAACCATCGCAATTATCTAACTATAGAAATTTTTCATCACCCCAAAAGAAAACCTCAAACCCATTAAGTACTCACTTCCCTTTTTCTTTCCTCCCTGGCCCCTAGAAAACCCTAATCTACTTTCTGTCTCTATGAATTAGCCAATTCTGGATATTTCAAGTAAATGAAATCATAGAATATGTAAGCTTTTATGTCTGGCTTCTTTTACTTAGTGTAATGTTTTCAATGTTCTTCCATGTTGCAGCATACAATAGAACTCTATTTCTTATGGCTGAACAACATTCTCTCATACAGTTTACCCATCCATTAGTTCTTGTATGTTGGGCTATTTACAGCTCTTGGTTATTGTGAATAGTGTTGCTATGAACAGTTTTGTAAAGCTTTTTCCTCAAATACCTGTTTTCAATTTGTTTGGATATATTCCTAGGAGTGGACTTGGTAGACTATTTGGTAATTCTATGTTTTACAGCATTAATTTTGTTCCCTTAAGAACTGCAAACCAGAAATGTTAAGTTAAATATAAATTTGTCATATGGCCCAGCAATTCCACTCCTAGGAATCTCCCATGAGAAATGAAAACATGTCCACAGAAAGATTTGCATAAAAATCTTCATAGCCACACTATTAATACTAGCCAAGTATTAAAAACAATCCAAATGTCAACTGACTCATGAAGAGACGTACAAAATGTAGTGAATCCAAACATGGCATACTAGTATTCATCAATAACAAGCAATAAGCTACATTTTCCTATGTAACATGGTCATACTGCAACATGGCTGCAACATGGATGAACCTCAAAAACATTATTTAAGTGAAAGAGGCAAGACCCAAAAGAACATATACAGTATTATTCCATTTATATGAGATGTCTAGAATAGGCAAATGTATAGTAACAGAAAGTATATCAGTGGCTGCCTGGGTCTAAGAGTGGACATGGGTATTATTAATAACTGTAAATGGGCATGATGAATCTTGCTGGGGTGATAACAGTGTCTTCAAACTGCATTATGATGACAGTTTCACAACTCAGAAATTTTAAAATGTTTATTATATACTTAAAATGGGTAAATTTTATAATACCTAAATTATGGCTCAACAAAGTCGTAAAAGCAATTACATAGGAGAAAATGAAAAGTAAAAAACCATGCTATTCCTCCTTGTTATCCATTGCTACTCTAAGTCCAGAAATTCATCATCATACTCAAGAAAAACAAGTTTCTAACAGGTGTCCTTGTCATCTCTCGAATTGTTCTCCACTCAAATTTAATTCCATCAAGTCACCACCAGAGTATTCCTCCTAATAATAGGAGAGCTAGACTTAAAGTCAATAGAAATCGTGGGTGTGAATGGAGTTACTCAGAGAGAGTGTGCAAGATGAGAAGAAAATAGGGACAAGAAGTATTGGTTAACGTCAAAATTTTCGGGGAAGACAGGAAGATGTCTAGCAAAGAAGACTAAGATGGATGGTCAGGAAGCCAGATGATCAGAAGAGAATGGGGTCTAAGAAGATAAAAGAAGCAGGACCTTCAGGAAGAAAAAGTGGTAATTAACCTTATCAATTTCTACAGAAGGATGAAATAAAATGAAGGCTGAAAGGCATTCATTGGATTTTGATATGTAGAAGTATATTTTTATTTTGCAATGAATTAAATAACTCATTAGTGAAAAAGAAGCTGTGTCTTTCTTTTCTAAGATGTTGGTGAAAGGGCAGAAGGCAGGTAAGGGCAATAGTAGCTACAGGTGGAAAATGAAATCATTTATATATCTGTTTGCCACTGAAAAATGCTTGAGAATGTCCATAGCCTGCGGGAAAGTAGAAAGAGAAGTGTGAAAAATATGGAAAAAGACAGAGAAGTACATTTTTAGAAATTAGGAGAAAGGATTCTATCAAGAGCAATCCTGGAACACGATAAGTTAAACCTCTTCTGAGATTGGATGAAAACAAATGAGAAGGCTTGCTTACACAGATGAGTACCGGCTTATTGATGTTAAAGGACTTTACACCTGAGGGACCCAAGTTTTGTTTGTTTGGTTTTACTTGCTTGCTAGTTTTATTTTTTCTTGAGAAGTAGGAGGCTAGGACCAGGTTTAGAATAATTGGTAGGGAGAATAAGATCGATATGAGGGCAGATTTAAACTGGACATTAGCAGCAAAGGAAGGCTAAATGGAGAGACATTGATGAAATGCACTGTTCAGAGATTGGCCGGATAAGGCAGCCATAAGGGGGCGATGGCTTAGAGCCTGGAGTTCTTAGGGAAGTCAAAGAAGAGGAAGAGTGGGACTGATGGAGTTAGAAAATGAAAAGGAGGGTATTACCACTGACCCACTGGAGTTCAAGTCCAGAAGAAGAACAAAACTAGGTTATGATAAGGTTACAGGTGTGGCCACAGGTGTGAAATATTGGGTGGAAGGCATGGAAGAATACAATGTAGAAAAAGTGTGAAGATAGAATGTTGGATAGACTGGTTATGTCGTGTCAAAGTCCTCAGTGACTGAGCAGTGTGAGTGCTAAACTGAAATTCTATAAACCTAAACGTCAATCAACAGATGAATGGATAAAGAAAATGTGGTACATAGAAACAATGGAGTACTATTCATCTATACAAAAGAATGAGATCCAGTCATTTACAATAACATGGATGGATCTGGAGGAGACAATGTTGAGTAAAGTAAGTCAGGCACCAAAAGAGAAACTTGGTATGTTCTCACTTATTTGTGGGAGCTAAAAATTAAAACAATTGAACCCATGGAGATAAAAGAGTTGAAAGATGGTTGCTGGAGGTTGGAAAGAGTTGTATGGGGTGGGGTGAACGGAACTGAAGATAGTTTAATGGATACAAAAATATAGTTCAAAAGAATAAGACCTAGTATTTGCCAGCACAACAGGGTGACTACAGTCAATAGTAATTTAACTGTACATTTTAAAATAATTAAAAGAATATAATTGAATTATTTGTAACATGAAGAATAAATGTTTGAGGTTATGAATACCCCATTTACCCTGATGTTATTATTGTGTATTGCACACCTATATGAAAACATCTCATGTAGCCCATAAATATATACACCTAGGTACCCACAAAAATATAAACAATTAAAAAAATTTAAAAAGAAATAAGATTGTTTATTTTTGTTGGAAAAAATTGTATCAGATAATATGAATGTCAGAGGAATAATTTTTTAATTTAACTTTTATTTTAAGTTCAGGGGTACACGTGCAAGTTTTTATATAAGTAAACTTGTGTCACAGGGGTTTGTCAAACATGTTATTTCGTCACCCAGCTATTCAGCCCAGTACCCATTTTTGCTGATCCCTCTTCCCTCCCTTCACCCTCTGATAGGCCCCAGTGTCTGTTGTTCCCCTCTATGTGTCCATGTCTTCTCATCATTTAGCTCCCATTTATAAGTGAGAACACGCAGTATTTGGTTTTCTGTTCCTGTATTAGTATGCTAAGGATAATAGCCTCCAGCTCCATCCATGTTCCCACAAAGGATATGATCTCATTCATCTTTATGACTGCGTAGTATTCCATAGTGTATATGTACAATATTTTCTTTACCCAGTCTACCATAGGTGGGCATTTAGGTTGATTCCATGTCTTTGCTGTTGTAAATATTGCTGTAATTAACATATGTGTTTTTATGACAGAACAATTTATATTCCATTGAGAATATAACCAGTAATGGGATTGCCGTGTCAAATGATAATTCTGTTTCTAGGTCTTTGAGTAACTGCCATGCTGTTTTCCACAACAGTTGAACTAATTTATACTCCCACCAACAGCATATATGCATTCATTTTTCTCTGCAATCCCACCAGTATCTGTTAATTTTTGACTTTTTAATCATAGTCATTCTGACTGGTGTGAGATGGTATCTCATTGTGGTTTTGATTTGCATTTCTCTAATGATCAGTGATATTGAGCTTTTTTTTCATATGCTTGTTGGCTGCATGTACATCTTCTTTTGAAAAGTGTCTGTTCATGCCCACTTTATAATGTTTTTTTCTTGTAAATTTGTTTAAGTTCCCTATAGATGCTGAATATTAGACCTTTGTCAGATACATAGTTTGCAGAAAACTTTCTTCCATTCTGTAAGTTGTCTGTCTACTCTGTTGATAGTTTCTTTTGCTATGCAGAAGCTCTTTACTTTAATTAGATCCCATTTATCAATTTTTCTTTTTGTTGCAATTGCTTTCGGCATCTTTATCATGAAATTTTTGCCTGTTTCTATGTCGAGAATGGTATTGCATAGGTTGTCTTCCAGAATTTTTTGTTTTGGGTGTCACATTTAAGTCTTTAATTCATCTTGATTTAATTTTTGCAGATGGTATAAGGAAAGGATCCAGTTTCAATCTTCTACATATGGCTATCCAGTTATCCCAGCATCATTTACTGAATAGGGAGTCTTTTCCCCATTGTTTGTTTTTGTCAGCTTTGTTGAAGATCACATAGTTGTAGGTGTGCAGCCTTATTTCCAGGCTCTCTATTCTGGTCTATGTGTCTGTTTTTGTACCAGTACCATGCTGTTTTGGTTACTGTAGCCCTATAGTATAGCTTGAAGTCAGGTAGCATGATGCCTCCAGCTTTGTGGGTGTTTTTGTTTGTTTGTTTGTTTCTTAGGATTGCCTTGGCTATTTTGGCTCTTTTTTGGTTCCATGTGAATTTTAAAATATTATTTTCTAGTTCTGTGAATAATGTCATTGGTTGTTTAATAGGAATAGCATTGAATCTACAAATTGCTTTGGGCAGTAGAGCTATTTTAATGACATTGATTCTTCCCATCTATGAGCACGGGATGTTGTTTCATTTGTTTGCGTCATCTCTGATTTCTTTGAGAAGTGTTTTGAAATCCTCATTGTAAAGATCTTTCACCTCCCTAGTTAGCTGTATTCTTAGGTATTTTATTCTTTTTGTGGCAACTGTGAATGGGATTGTGTTGCTGATTTGCCTCTTGCCTTGACTGTGGTTGGTATAGGAGTGCTACTGACTTTTGTACATTGATTTTGTATCCTGAGACTTTGCTGAAATTGTTTCTCAGCTGAAGGAGCTCTTCCAGCTTTTGCCCATTTGGTATGATGTTGGCTGTGGGTTTGTCAGATATGGCTCTTATTATTTTGAGGTATGTTCCTTCCAAATCTAGGTTATTGAGAGTTTTTAACATAAAGGGGTGTTGAATTTTATTGAAAGCCTTTTCTGCATCTATTGAGATAATCATGTAGTTTCTTCTTTAGTTCTGTTTATGTGATGAATCACATTTATTGATTTGCATATGTTGAATCAACCTTGCATCCCAGGGATAAAGCCCACTTGATTGTGGCAAGCTTTCTGATGTGCTGCTGGATTCAGTTTGCCAGTATTTTATTGAGGATTTTTGCATCAACATTCATTAGGAATATTGGTCCAACATTTTCTTTTTTTGTTGTGACTCTGCAATGTTTTGCTATCAGGATGATGCTGGCCTCATAGAATGTTAGGTAGGAGCCCCTCCTCATTAATTTTTTAGAATAATTTCAGCAGGAATGGTACGAGATTTTATTTGTACATCTGGTAGAATTCAGCTGTGAATCTTTCTGATCCTGGGCTTTTTTTGGTTGGTAGGTTATTACTGATTCAATATCAGAGCTTGTTATTGGTCTATACAGAGATTTAATTTCTTCTTCGTTCATTCTTGGGAGGATGTATGTATCCAGGAATTTACCCATTTCCTCTAGATTTTCTAGTTTATCTGCATAGATGTGTTTATATTATTTGATGGTTATTTGTATTTCTGTGGGGTAAGGGGTATTTCCCCTTTGTTGTTTCTGATTGTGTTTATTTGGGTTTCTTTTCTTCATTAGTCTAGCTAGCCATCTATGTAATTTATTGATTTTTTCAAAAAACCAACTCCTGAATTCACTGATCTTTTTAATCGTTTGTCATACTTCTGGTTCCTTCCTTCCTCTGATTTTTGTTATTTCTTGTCTTCTGCTAGCTTTGGGGTTGGTTTTCTCTTGGTTCTCTTGTTCTTCTATTTGCAAAATTAGGTTGCTAAATTGAGATCTTTCTAACTTTTCAATGTGGGCATTTGGCGGTATGATTTTCCTCTTAATGTTACCTTAGCTGTGTCCCAGAAATTCTGGAACATTTTATCTTTGTATTCATTAGTTTCCAAAAACTTCTTGATTTCATTATTTACCCAAAAGTCATTCAGGAGCAGGTTATTCAATTTCCAAGTAATTGTATAGTTTTGATTGAATTTCTTAGTTTGGATTTCTAAATTGGTTGTGTTGTGGTCCAAGAGATTGGTTTTTATGATTTCTGCTCTTTTGCGTTTGCTGAGCAGTGTTTTATTTCTGATTGTGTAATCGATGTTAAAGTATGTGCCATGTGGCAATAAGAATATATATTCTGTTGTTTTGGGATGGAGAGTATTGCAAGTGTCTGTCAGGTCCATTTGATTCAGTGCTGAGTTCAGGTCCTAAATATCTTTGTTGATTTTCTGCTTTGATGATCTGTTTACAACTGTCAGTTCAATGTTGAAGTCTCCCACTACTATTGTGTGGAAGTCCAAGTTGTTTTGAAAGTCTCTCAGAACTTGCTTTATGAATGTGACTGCTCCTATGTTAGGTGCATGTATATTTAGGATAGTTAAGTCTTCTTGAATTGAACTCTTTACCATTATGTAATGCCCTTCTTTGTCTTTTTTTTTTTAATCTTTGTTGATTTAAAGTTTGTTTTGTCTGAAATTAAGATTGCTACCCCTGCTTTTTTTCTGTTTTTCCATTTGCTTAGTGGATTTTTCTCCATGCCTTTATTTTGAGTGTATGGGTGGCATTGCATAAGAAATGGGTCTCTTCAAGACAGCATACCAATGGGCTTTGGTTCTTTATTCAGCTGGCCATTCTGTGCCTTTTAATTGAGGTATTTAGCCTGTTACCAAAGGATTTTTATTTAGAGATGAAAATGAATGATCAGGAAGTTGCAGTGGAGAACTGTGATAAACAATATTGCCTCTCATAACTGTGGCATGAAAAAGTAATGAATGTTTGCATAAAAGAACAAATGATAAGTGCCTGGGAAAAAGGTTTATATTAAGGACAGAAAATGAAAGCAGCAATGGACAAAGAGGTTGAAGATATAGAGCAATTTATTTTCCATCAAATAAGAATTTAAACTAAGAGTTTTGAGAGCATACTGCCTTAGTCAGAGCTTTCCAACCCTGTTCTAGAAGTATGTTTTAGACATGCCTTGGAGCTACTAGGACCTCGTAGTTTTCAAAGTCACCCTGAGTTAAACTAAATCCTATTACTTATAGTTGTACTGACACTATGGCCACAATGATGATAATAGTATTATAGCATACTCAAACATTTAATTTTGAACTACTCTTATTTAGTTAGATAAAAAGTTAAATTTCTAAAGAGATTAAAGATCAAAAAATGAAAATTACTCAGATCCACATTATCCAATAACCTCAGCCTAATAATTGGACTCATGGGAGGTACCTAAGACACAGGATCTCCCTCTTTAAGTGAAGTTAAAAGAACTATAATGTGACATTTGAAGTATAGTATTATATTCTACTTACAACACTAACCATTTGGAACAAGTGGCCAATGAATAAAAGGACACATAAAAGTTGTCAGGGTGACTTTTCCTCCTTCAGTTCAATCTACCAATCATTTATTGGGTATCTCCTTTTCTTGGCACTGGGCTAGGTACTGAATATCTTGAGATGAACATGACTTGTTATGATAAAAATTATATTTCATTTTATTGCATTATATGGATTTATTATAAATATATCCTAGTGTTGATAATCACAGAATCTACATCATGGAACTCTCTGAACTCATATCAAACGAGAGTAAAATAATTTGATTAAAGATTTTGCAAGCTACACTGCCACCTATTTGCTAAAATTCTAAAGGACATTCAGAATAAACCTGAAGGAATTCTAGTTCTATATGATTGGCAGTGCCATTCTCTCTGAGTTTCATTTTGCATCTTTAAAATGGAGATGATAATAATACATACTTCCAGGTTTGTTAAAATAATAAAAAGCATTTTAGTAATGCACTTACAAATGTTAGTTATTGATTTTTGGAAACCAGCCACAGACGTAGACAGTTTGCCTTGCTACAGTCTATTTTACTGACAGCGTTAAAACACATCAAAAGTTGACTATTTATTTGACATTTGCACATCATGGCTGAGCAAAGGCTTAAAACCACAGATAAAATGAATATGTTATGCTTTAATTTGTAATATAAAAAAGATGATTTATTAAGTTTTTTGCTTTCCTTTTATGTCAACAGCTGTATGAAAAAGCCATTGGTCTAAGAAATGGAGAACATCAGCTTTCTGTTGTCTAGCAGGAAACCAGTCAACAGTGGAATAAGGAGGCTTTCTGAAATGTTACTAGGGTGTTGTTGAACCTAAAGTCACGAGCTAACCACATTCTTTAGAATCAGCCTTCAAAGACAGAATTTAAATTCGGCAGTTTCACAAAAAGAGGGAAAGCAGAAATTTGGTGTTTTCCAAATTTGGATTGGGAGTAATATAGTCAAGATTTAATGTTCATTGAAAGAATAAGTGATAGAATTGGCTAGGGTTCTCTCCTGAGTGTAAAACACTTTCTCATAAATTTCTGACAATTTTTATTTATTAATGACATTGCATTTATGTTTTTTTCTTTTCTCTCTCAAATTAGACACACTTGCAAATCATTTAAAGTATAAAGAATTATAACTGTGGCCTCCTATATCTAATTTTATGAGTCTTGAAAAAGTTTAGTGACATTTTGTTTAACATAAGTGTTTTGTTACTTGACCAAAGCAAACATGATTTTTAGGCCCTTAAAGGCATTCAACATCCAATATAAATGTCTTTGCAAAGAAAATACTTTTATAATTATCTAAATCATTAAGCCCCAAAAATACTTACTAAAAAAGACAAAGCATTCACATGATGCAAAAAGAACAGACAGCTACGTGTTATTGTTAATGCACCATAAGAAAATAGGGTAAACATTGAAATTTCAGAATAGTTTGAATGGGTAATTTCAAAGTTTGTTTACAGCAGGGCAATCTTATGTTCAAAGCAAACCTTACACATAAATCTTGGGTATAAGACAGAAACCATTGAAACTGCTCCCTGAAGTCCAGGTACAGACTCCTTGGCCTCCAGAAACACATGGGAAAGTAATGATTTTAATCCCATCGGTGCCCCGAGGTGGGCCAGCAGAGCTTTGGAGTGTGACAGATAGGTTCTCATCATACCTACACCATTAGCTGTAGTTACTTACCTTCTCTAAAACTTAGTTTTTCCATCTAAAAATTAAGATAAACTTACCTCACAAAGAGGTTGTGTAATTTTAAATAAGTTAATGTAGGTAAGGCCTTAATTTCAATTATTTCTTGTGATTATAGCAGGGTTACTGCTCTTTCAAGGGAAGTATATAGTCTAGGAGAGCTGTGGGCCATTCACGATTTGTTTCCCCAACTGTATCTCTATCAATATCTACAGCAGTAAATCTCAAGGAAGGTCTGGCTGCCCAGAGGGGCATGTATCCCACTACCCACCAGATGGGAACTCCTGGGTTGGACAGTCATGTGCACAAATAACAGTGCTGCAGAGATGTTAACATGATGAGTGTGACTGCCTTAACCCAGACTGGGAGCAGAAGGAGGGATGAAGGATGGTGTCCAGCTTCCTAGATTATTAACTAGGAGAAACAGAGGTGATATCCTGTAGGAAGAGGTTTCTACAATAACGGGAATGAGGTGGGGAATTGACCAGAAGACAGGAATGGAAACAGAAAGGGATCTGGAGGTGGAAGTTGTGTTGGGCATAGAAAAGACTGCAAGCAAAATTTGAATTGAGCATGTTCATCCAAATTGTCATCTCCCAGGAATGCAATCTAGTGAGACAAATCCACCAAAGTATTATTGATTTCCTCATGTTGATCACTGACTTGGCCTCAAGTGTTGGGGCCACAGGAAGACACAGGTGTCAGGAAATGCGCCCCTGGCAGAGGTTAATGACTTCCACTTCCAAGGTCTCCCTACTGTCTGCTTGCATTTGACTGTCCTTAGGCTGCAGGTTCTTCAGGCTGAGATATTCTTGTCACTTTCTCCAGGAACAAAAGACTCGATGTGGCCATTTCTCAACTTTTGTGATCTCCAAGTACAGGCGTTTACTAGTTCTTGATTACCTTTTCTTGATATCATTTGAAGTTTGTCTCCTTAGCTAATAAACCCTTTATATTTCTTCTTTGATTAGGTGATCTTTCCAGAAATTTCTTTTTAAAACTATGCCTGTATTCTTACTACTGGAATGCAAATACTTCCTTAATAAACATAAAAAGCATTAGTGAAACTTAAAAAGGAAATGATAAGTTTCAGAAATTCGGATTTAAGAAAAATAAATACACACATCTTATTCACAATTCTTGAGAAGTACAAATACTTTTTTGTAGTTGTGACATCGTGGAGAGATATTTACTTACTTACTTACAAATTACTCAGCTTCCTTTTTTCCCAAGAAGTTTGTGTTATTTCTGAATCTAGATGTCCCAATATTCTGAACAAAATAACTGGAATTTAAGATTTCAATTCTGTCCTCTAATTTATAAGATTCTTGTGAATATGATTTAAGCTTTAAGAAACTCTATAAAAATCACTAGATGAAATACTTTCTATGTAAGCAAACTAAATAATCTCTAGAAGCTGATGAATAGTTTTTTTGTATTCTGGGAAAAGGTCTCCCAAGCTTTTCTTGAAATACTGAAATGCTAAACCTGTTCTTAAAAAAAAAAACATACAAGAAGGCATACTTTAGAACAGCTAGTTATTGTATGATGGTTAAACTCTTTGATTTTGCAAAAAAAGAACAAAAAGAAGGACTTTATCTACTTTAAACATGTAAAACGGCAATAACTAAAACAGAAATAACATAGAAGTTAATGGAGGCTAACTCTCCACTGCCTAGATGATAATGGTTAACTTAGTACAGTCTACATTTGGAGGACCTGGAGTAGGTACAATCCTGGCTCCCCAGGCTTACAAACTGAGGGATTTAAGGCAATCTATTACATCTCCCTCAATCTTAGTTTTCTGATGTATAAGTTGGTTAGTAATTAAAATCTGCTCGCAAACAAAATGGGATGTTCACACAATGTCCGGTAAAAATTAAAGATTTAATAAATATTAGCTGTGACAATATTATACATACTAATTAAGACGAAAAGAAAATGTTCAAATTAATGAAGAAGGGATGAATTATCAAAAACAAATGACACTGACAATTTTTTTGTTGTTGTTGAGATAGAGTCTCACTCTGTTGTCCAGGCTGGAGCATAGTGGCGTGATCTCAGCTCACTGCAACTTCCGCTTCCAAAGTTCAAACAGTTCTCCTGCCTCAGCCTCCTGAGTAACTGGGATTACAGATGCCTGCCACCATGCCCAGCTAATTTTTTGTATTTTTAGTAGAGATGGGGTTTTGCCATGTTGACTAGGCTGGTCGCAAACTCCTGACCTCAGGTGATCCGTCTGCCTCAGCCTCCCAAAGTGCTGGGATTATAGGCATAAGCCACCACGCCCAGCCTCTAACAAACTGTATTTGAAAATACATTAAAGCACAGCCGTTAGAACTAGACTTACAGAGAAATTTTATGTAAGAATGTGCTTATTGCCTTTAGCTTGTAAGATAGACGTAATTTTTTTTTTTTTTTAACTTTCGGAATAACAAAACCATAGTGGGAAAAAAGAATATGCTTATGATGTAATGTAAAGAAAAGCAGAATGTAAGGCTTTTTATATTCCATTTTAAAAAGAGTTTGATTTCTGAAAAATGACTTTTTTTCAATATAACCTAACAGTCAACATCCTTTCAATATAAACATATAAACATAATCATTTTCCAAATGTTCTTTTAATATACGTATTAGTCAACATAATATCAGAAATATAAAATATTTTTTCGATTTGTTTGAATCAGCACACTCTTCAGATTCAGAAAACAAATATGGTCATTTTTTACAATAAGCAGAAATATTATCTTGATTAGATGAATGTGGTTAAAAGGTAAAAAAGAACCCCGCAAATGCGTAAGCTTCTATAGGGAAGCACTCAGAATCCACCATTTTATGTAATCTGTGTAGTTTTCTTAGCTGAAGAAGGAGAGGAACATGTAAAGGAAACTCCCTTGTGGGTAATTTCAGGTTTTTCCATTTCCACAAGGGATTGGATGTTAACTTAATGTGTTTCCCAGCACACATCCTGCACAATTCACAGTCAGAGCTATAGGGCTTTACCTCAAAACACAAACATAATCCATATTGTTTTTCTTCTCTTCAGCCCATTTCTACTGCAATCTAATTAAATTTGCAGCAGGTGATAATCATTTTAATAAAGAATTAGCAATAACTTCAAAATACTGAAAATGTAAAATTGTGGTTTCCCTTTTGCTCATCACGTTCAGAACTAACAGACTCATGACTGGGATCACATGCTGTCATACATCTCCTTGGGTATTATTTGCCTAGAAATTAATTATACTTGTTCTGCATTAATGTATATTAGGCCACACTCCCTTCCCATTATTTTAAAAATTAAAGGCAGAATTTAACTGATACAACAAAATAATGTCATACTTTTATTAATGGAGAAACAGTGCAATTATGTAAAGTGATTGAATTAATTACTAAAACCATAATCAATGTCTAAACATTTATTATGTCACACTTTATCATCTTTGGTCATTTTTTCTCTATGCAAATGTAACATTTGCAGAAATTACATTTTCAAACTCATAGATGTTTTAAAAAATAATATTTACAGAGGTCTGGGCAAATATTTTCATCCTTAACATGTCAGAAATCAACAGACCTGAAATGTCAAAAGGAAAAATCCCACCAGATCCCAAACTTTGGTTAGATAACTTGCCTACTATAGCACTTAATTTTGAGCAGCTTTATTGGCATCTTAGCCTATGAGTCATAAAAGCCAAGTGAAATTCCACAGGCCAGAAGAAAAAGAAATAGAAAAAACCTTTAGGATTGAGCAAAATATGTACTAGTCACAGTTCTTTAACATAAATTTCATTGCTACAATTAGTCGCCAGCAATTTGCCAACACTATCTTTCAAGGGACAAAATTCATCATAATTTATTACTTCTATTTGGTGAGATTATAATGAACATTCATTTCTTTTTCATTTTGCAAGAGTACAAGTTGAAATATGTTTAATCTTAATTCCATAAATGCTAGCTGTGTGCCTAGTTTTCCATTATAGATGTACAATGCAGAAAAAATTGCAAATTGTTCATTAATTCATTCACTCAACTTTGCTTCTATTGCTCAACTATTTAAATCAATTTACACAAAATCACAAACCCTCTAAAATATGTGCAACAATTTATGTACCATAAAATTATACTTGAGTATTAAAAAAGAATTTGGAACATGTTTTATTGGAAACATTTAAAATGTTAAGTTGTGAGTATGAGGAAACAGACAAAATGTTTCTGTGGGCAGGCTTGTGTACACAGTGTAGCAATATTAATAAGAAATAAGATACAAAGTAGGAGTACCAAAATTCATAGTTAAATACATAGTGCAAAGGTCCACTAAAGAACTATTCCTCACCCATATTTTATACAGGAATTGTATGAGTAAAATTTTTTTATGCTTCCTGTCAAGCCTAAGTGATGATTTTATAATTTTATGTCTTTCAAATGTATAGATTTTAAAAAATTATTTTTGACAAATCTCACCTGGAATCAAATGTATAGATCTTTTTATGAATGCCTTACAACAGAAGAGGTAAAGATCTGGGAAAGAAGAAATGGGATAGAGGAATGAATCTCCAAGAAGGCACAGTATTTGGCCTGAAAGTAATATGTATGTTTTTGGAGAAAAGAAATAAAAGGCATTTGTGCAACTTGCATATTGAGAAATGTCATATGACTTCAGCAGATTGCCAAAGTTTCTTTAAGTCTTAGCAGTCAATGTTCATTGTGTAAAATTCCTTTTTTAACATAATTCCCAAAAGAATCCAGGACTTATTATAAGAGGATTCCACTCTGCTAATTAACATTCAGTCACCGAACAGAAATACAGGAGGGACTCTGTTGACCTAGGTACTGCATTGGCCAGATAAAAAAAATTAAAAATTAACAAAAAGTAATTCATCTAATTATTTCTTGTAAAAAGAAATTCATTTAGGAACAATGCTCTTGCTGTCCAATCTTTCTGAAATTATACATAAGTTGTATGTGTTACAGAAGATATATGCATAGATGCTTCATCTTCATGTTTTCCAATTATAGTTGTGAAAAGAGTATATTTGCATCTTATCCAAATTCATTATTTTTTAAGTTTCTATCCACAGGACCTTGGGAAATATGGCATATGTGAGAAATTTCAGTGTCACACAATCAGATCCAAACTTCACTACTTGTGAGTAGAAGTCCAAAGAATCAGGAAGAGTGAAAAGGGAAAGAGCTATTCCTTTGTTCCTACAGCAAAAATAAAAAGAATGTTTATGTACTAATCAACAAAACACAATGATACGGTCTGGCAGTGTCCCCACCAAAATCTCAACTTGAATTGTATCTCTCAGAATTCCCAAGTGTTGGAGGGATCCAGGGGGTGGTTATTGAATCATGGGGGCTGGTCTTTCCCATGCCATCCTTGTGATAGTGAATAAGTCTCATGAGATTTGATGGGTTTATCAGAGGTTTCCACTTTTGCTTCTTCCTTATTTTCTCTTGCTGTTGCCATGTAAGAAGTGCATTTCACTGACTGCTATGATTCTGAGGCCTCCCCAGCCATGTGGAGCTGTAAGTATAATTAAACCTCTTTTTCTTCCCAGCCTTGGTTATGTTTTTATCAGCAGCATGAAAACGGACTAATAGAGTAAATTGTACCAGTAGAGTGGGGCATTGCTGAAAAGATACCAGAAAATGTGGAAGCGACTTTGGAACTGGGTAGCAGGCAGAGGTTGGAACAGTTTGAAGGTGAATGTGGGAAAGTTTGGAATTTCCTAGAGACTTGTTGAATGGCTTTTCCCAAAATGCTGATAGCAATATGGAAAATAAAATTCAGTCTGAGATGGTCTCAGATGGAGAAGAGGAACTTGTTGGGAACTAGAGCAAAGGTGACTCTCGTTATGCTTTAGCTAAGAGACTGGCAGCATTTTGCCCCTGCCTTAGAGATTTGTGGTACATTGAACTTGAGAGAGATGATTTAGAGGATCTGGAGGAAGAAATTTCAAAGCAGCAAGCATTCAAGATGTAACCTGGGGGCTTTTAAAGGTATTCAGTTTTATAAGAGAAGCAGAGCATAAAAGTTTGGAAAATTTGCAGCCTGACCAAGTGATAGAAAATAAAAACCCATTTTCTGTGGAGAAATTCAAGCTGGCTGCAGAAGTTTGCATAAGTAGCAAGGATCCTAATGTTAATCCTCAAGACAAAATGTCTCCAAGGCATATCAGAGAACTTCCCGGCAGCTCCTCCCATCACAGGCCCCGGAGGCCCAGGAGGAAAAAGTGGTTTCGTGGGCTGGGCCCAGGGTCCCTGTGCTGTGTGCAGCCTAGGGACTGGGTGCCCTGTGTCCCACCTGCTCCAGCCATGGCTGAAAGGGGCTGACATACAGCTCAGGCTGTGGCTTCAGAGGGTGGAAGCCCCAGGCCTTGGCAGCTTGCTCATGGTGTTGAGCATGTGGGTGCACAGAAGTCAAGAATTGAGGTTTGGGAACATCTGCCTAGATTCCAGAAGATAAATGGAAATGCCTGGATGCCCAGGCAAAAGTTTGTTGCAGGACCTGGGCCTGCATGGAGAACCTCTGCTAGGGCAGTGCAGAAGGGAAATGTGGGATCAGAAACCTCACACAGAGCCCCTACTGGGGCACCACATAGTGGAGCTGTGAGAAGACAGCCATGGTCCTCTAGACCCCAGAATGGTAGATCCACTGACAGCTTGCACTGTGCTCCTGGAAAAGCCACAACCACTCAACACCAGCCCATGAAAGCAGCCAGGAGAGAGGGTGTACCCTGCAAAGCCACAGGGGTGGAGCAGGCCCAAGACCATGAGAACCCACCTCTTGCATCAATGTGACTTGGATGTGAGACCTGGAGTCAAAGGAGATCATTTTGGAACTTTAAAATTTGACTGCCCCACTGGATTTCAGACTTGCATGGGCCCTGTAACCCCTTTGTTTTGGCCATATTCTCCCATTTGGAACAATTATGTTTACCCAATATCTGTACCCCCATTGTATCTAGGAAGTAACTAACTTGCTTTTGATTTTACAGACTCATTGGCAGAAGGGACTTGCTTTGTCTCAGATGAGACTTTGAACTGTGGACCACTGGATTATTGCTGAAATTAGTTAAGACTTTGGGGGACTGCTGAGAAGGTGTGATGATTGGTTGTGAAATGTGAGGACATGAGATTGGAGGGGCCAGGGGTGGAATGATATGGTTTGACTGTGTCCACACCCAAATCTCAACTTGAATTACATTTCCCAGAATTCCCATGTGTTGTGGGAGGGCCCTAGGGGGAGGTTATTGAATCATGGGGGCCAATCTTTACTGTGCTATTCTCGTGATAGTGAACAAGTCTCATGAGATCTGATGGGTTTATCAGGGGTTTCCACTTTGCTTCTTCCTCATTTTCTCTCTCTGCTGCCATGTAAGAAGGGTCTTTCACCTCCCGCCATGATTCTGAGCTCTCCCCACCCATGTGGAACTGTAAGTCCAATTAAACGTCTTTTTCTTCCCAGCCTTGGGTATGTTTTTAATCAGCAGCATGAAAATGGACTCACACACACAACATCTGGCAAGACTAAAAATAATCAAATTTACCTCCAATCTAGCTCAACAGACACTTTATCAAGATAACTCCAGAATTACCAGAGTCTCTAACTTTTGGATCAAGCTTGCCACAGATATTTTTTTCTTAAACATATACTTTTTTCCCTTTTGCTTTCTTTCTCAGTAGTTTCCCCATCCCAGGATCTCTTTTCATACTGCTCTGGTTTCTCAGAGTCCTCCAATTCTGAAAAACCTTAGCAACGCTAATCTCTTATGCTGAAATGTACCGATCCCTTTCTCTCATAAAAAACTACCTGTTCTGATCCAGTCCCTCAAACTGTTGCTTTTCACTACCTACTTCATCCAGTGAATAATTCTACCTTTGATATTGATGGCCAGGCATGGTGGCTTACACCTGTAATCTCAGCACTTTGGGAGGCTGAGGCGGATGGATCACTTGAGGTCAGGAGTTCAAGGTCAGTCTGACCAACATGGTGAAACCCCATCTCTACTAAAAATACAAAAATTAGCTGGGCGTGGTGGTACATGCCTGTAATCCCAGTTACTAGGGAGCCAGAGGCATGAGAATTACTTGAACCCAGGAGGCAGAGATTGCAATGAGCTAAGATCGCACCACTGCACTCCAGCTTGGGTGACAGAGCAAGACTCCATCTTAAAATAAAATAAAATAAAACAAAAAATAAAAAAAGATATTGGCTACTGATAATGGCCTAATACTTATCCCTTTTTCATTGCAGGTGTTAACAGTGACTAAGTGCCTAAATACAAATTTGCAAATAAGTACCAATTGTATGGATCCCAACAAGTTCTATGAAAGACAGTATGGGCACTGGGAACCATGAGTTTTTGTCCTGCCCTCTCTATGTGACCTGGGACAAATCACAAGATCTTTTGGAAGCTCAGTATGCTCATCTGAAGCTAAAGAAGCACTACTTCACAGCGAGGTGGTCAGGATAAAGTGATAAGCCATGAAAATGACAAAATTTAGACATTATTGGTGTTAAATATGTGAAGCACTTAATAATTAAAAAGTGCTGTACAAATATGTGATATCATCACATATTGATATGTGATATTATCCTAGGCAATTTTATATATTTTCCCAAGCAGATAAAACTCTCCAGGAGGAGAATATACCAAAAGCATAACTTTTAGTAAACCCTGGGCATTTTAGGAAACCTTTTTTACAGAAGTCTTTTACATTTTCTTTTCTACTTTAAGAAATGATGACCAGTTACATAAAGTCTTATGAGAGTCAGATTATAATGAGCTAGTCATTACTGGCTGATGAATACAATAACTTTAAAAATTTACAAGGAAAAAAAAAAAGTCAGTAAAATATTTACTATCAATGATCTTTCTTAATTATCTTCATCTTCCCTTTACACCTATATATTTATTTAATAATTTTACAGCAAAATAGATTTTTTAAGATAAAGGAAGCTCATTCCTGTAATCCTGGCACTTTGGGTGGCCGAGGAAGGAGGATTGCCTGAGTCCAGGAGTTCAAGACCAGCCTGGGCAACATAGCTAGGTTCTGTCTCTACAAAATATAAAATTTTGTCGGGTGTGGTGGTGCACACCTGTAGTCCCAGCTACCCAGGAGGTTGAGGTGCTAAGGTGGGAGGAATGTCAGAGCCCAGGAGGTCAATGCTGCAGTGAGCTGTGATAATACCACTGAATTCAGCCTAGGTAACAGAGCTAGACCCTGTCTCAAAAAAAAAAAAAAAAACAACCCAAAAAAACAAGCATTTGAAGCAAAAAAAAAATTGCATAAGAAATTATGCAATCCAAAATCATTGATATTAAGTGTATATCAATCATTGATCTAAAATAATGCATTATATTTATGAAGCTAAGAGGTCATAATCAATACCTGCTGTTTGGTATTGTCTTTTCACGGTTGTCTTTTTGTTGGTTTACTTAACGGCTTCACCTGACAAATCCAGTTTTAATCTGAATAGGCTGTATATATACCAAGAGGCAGTCCAGAAAAAGAGACAGCAGAGAGGGAGAGGGAAATTCCAGAAGAACAACTTGCTTATTTGGAGGAGGATAAAAATTCAAATATAAATGTTGCCTCTACATCACTTAAATATTCACAAAATATTCAAGAAATATTCCAAGCACAGAGTAAGCCACTAGGAAAAAACAGTTTCCAAGAGTCTGTTCCCCACTTATTAATATACAATACTCAACATGGAAAGTTAGCAAATAGAGACAGCCTGTGTTGAAACTACCTTAAATGGTTTTCAACATTTGTGGCATATTTATATTTGTACAGGATATGACTCAAAATTTGCTTTGAAGTATTTTATGTTTCTTACAGTAATAAAGAAAAAAAGTTGCTTTGCTCCAATTCTTCATTAATATTTAGATAAAGTCAGAATTTTCTTCTTGATTTATTAAAAATGCTCTCCCACGAAATACTACAGAAGTATTTTTAGGAAATCTACATCTAAAATAACATCATTTTAACAAAATTAACTTTGATTTTAACTCATGCTTTCCTCATAATAAAAGCAGCTGCCACCTAGAAACTGTCTGCTTCAGGGTCCTGACATTCATTCATTTATTCATTTATTGTTTTTATTCCACTTAATTCCAAAAAGATTTAAATGTGTAATATGATATTAAGTGGAATCAGATAATTTTTAATGCAAAAATCTAATGAATGTAAATAAAAACAAAGTTGACCTACAACAAACTTTTGCACTGGGGAAGCACTGTGTGAGTACAGTGGAAAAAAGCAAAGATCTCGAAGAGCCCATTTGAAATCACTCATGAAAAGTTTGGTCAAATAAATCTAATTTCTTTTTTCTTTGCAGTTTTGTGTATTATTAAGGCAGCCAAATACTATAGAGAGGATATATCTTGATTGGAGTAAATGATTAGAAGAAGAATCTAATGGTATATGTTTAGACCTGAGGGAGAAATATGAACTTTGTGGAATTCACAGCTGATAACCTTTGCAAAAAGTGATGAATGACAGATTATCACAACCTAAAGGACAACATAACATCATGAGGTCATGGAGAAATACTAAAGTTTATAAATGGCAGAACATTTCTTAAAAAATAAAATTAATGCAACAGTAGGCTATAAACCCCAAATAATATTTGTTCCAACCACATACTTCATTGTACTCTATGTGAGAACATTATTTGGAACCCTAAATTTGGTTGTGGCATAACTCACATGTTGCAGGGGACTTGGCAAACAAGGATATATTCAGAAAAAGCATCAAGGTACTGAAATTTTTTGAAACTACACAATGTAAAAGCATTGGTTAAAAGAATGGACTGTGTTTTGACCTAAAAATTTAAGTCTCATTTGGGACACACTGGTAGCTTCTAATATCTGAACATCAGTTAATTGTAAAAAGGATTAGGTTTAAGCTATCACTCCCCGAGTAGAACTAGGACCAATGTTTGTGAGGAATGGAAGACAATCTCTAACAAACAGGAATAAACAGTTTCTAAAAGAAACAGAAAAGCACTAAAAATATTAAGGATGTACAGTAGAAGGAAAATTGACTAGTCCCAACTCCTGATATCACTGTTCTTTTAACTTTAGGACTTTTAACTTTTAACTTTAGTTTTAACTTTTAACTTTAGTTCCTTAGCTTCTCTGAGTTTCTGTTTCCTCATCTATAGGTTAGATATCACTGCATTGAATACAGGAGTGAAAACACCACGGTTGAAAATGCCAAGGTAAGAGATGGGAAATGTTGAACTGGACAGTTACCATGGTTTTTTCTATTTCTAAGATTTTATCATTTTATAGTAAAGGAAAATATAATAGTTTTCATCTTATGGTGAGGAATTATTGCTGAACTATGCATTCAACATGTGTGTGTGTGTGTGTGTGTGTGTGTGTGTGTGTGTGAGATATTATGGGCCTCCTGTGTGTAGGTACTCTTCTAGGGATGTGGAAGTGAAAAAAATGTACAAAAATTCTTGCCATGGGTAGACCTTATATTACAGTTGAAAGAAACGAACAGTAAAACAAATAAGTAAATTACATCACACAGTAGAAATCATAAGTACTGTATAAAAAATAAAGAAGGGAAATGCAAAATTTTAAATAGGGTCAATAAAATAACATCTGAGCAAAGATACATTAATTTCATCAATAATTTTTAAAATTTATTTTATTATCAAGTTCATTGGAAAACTTGGCGCCTTTTACCAAATCCTATGATGTGAATAATGTTTAAAATCATGTAATCTTGTCACAGAGTGTTATGGGTTGAACTGTGTTCTCCTAAAACTTCATATGTCAAATTCCTTGCCCAAGTACCTCAGAATGTATTTGGAAATAAGGTCTTTAGAGAGGTAATTAAGTTAAAGGTGTTTATTAGGGAGGCCCTCATTCAATATCACTGGTGATATTTGTGATATATCACTGGTGTTAAGTGATTAGGACACAGACACGTACAAAGGGAAAAAGCTGTGAAGACACAGGGAGAAGACATTCATCCACAAGGTACAAAGGGAGACCTCAGAAGCAACCAGCCCTGCCAATACTGTGATCCTTTATTTTTGACTCCAGAATTTTGAGAAAATAACTTTTTGTTATTTAAGCTACCCAGTCTTTGCTACTTTGTTATGGCAGCTCTAGCAAATTAATACAGAGAATATAGACACATACAAACCCAGTCCAAATATTATGTTTAAGATAACGCATGATTGCATTAGTTATTTTTATTGTTATTTTTATAGAAACTCAAAATATTTTATGAACTTTAGCATGTATAAAAAATTATTTTTAGTTAGAATTTGTACAGAATTTCAGGTTTTTTCTATTGATTCTTTTAACTTTAAATCGCATTAAAAATCTTAAACCTAATAGTTCTCTCCCAAAATACTGTATTGAAGATATATGGTTTAACAAACATATTACAAGGACTTCACAACTAAAAATAGCATAAGTCATATGTAAACTTTCAGGATATGCAAAATATTTGTTTTACTACCAAGGTAAGTATAGTTAAACTTACTGAAGTTTAACATGGCAGCTCATAACCTTTTAGCGTGCTCACATGCACAACAAGCAAGCAGCTAATAACATCAGAACTTCAGTTTTCTCATCTAGTTCGAGTCTTCTTCCCCAACTGTCGAAACAACTTAGAGCAGCCTAATTAACCAGTAAGAAAGTTGGCTTTATTATATTTTATTTAGATTTTCCTATTAGTAATTTAAATTAGTTTTAGCAATTAAAAAAATAATAAGTCAATGATTATACTTACAGGTCCTGTTAGTTTAGACGCTTTCTCAAATTCATCACCCTCCTCCATTAGTGCTTCTTCAGTCCCAGGTAAGGAATCTATTTTTATTTTTTAAAAATGAATAAATTACAGTCACATATTGCTTATTAATTCTCTGATATATAAAACTGTTGTGATAATAAAATGACAGAATTTGTTGTTGAAAAAATCATATTGTTTGTGAGTTAAAATAGAACATGAAATAATATTTAACTTAAACACAACTTATGAAAAATGATAAGTATTTTCAATTTAGAAGGGCACAATAATGTCAGGATGTGCAAGAACCGCAGTTATCTTAGTTATACAAATGAAGCAAGATATTTTGGCATATTATGCAGCTAATTGTTGGAATATAATTATATTTAATGTCGTTTTTCTTTTTTATAATTTTAAAATTATTTGTTTTATCTATCAGTTGTCTCCTTTTGGGGGTTACACAATTTGAGTACTATTTTGTGCTCTCTCTTTCAGATGGAATGGAACGTTCTGAAAAAAGTTCAGAGAAAGGTGGATATTATTAAATGGTGATTGGTTTTCCATTTCAACGTATGAAGCAAGAAGTTGCAATTACTTAGCCTGAATTGAATACATTGATGGGTGAGTGAGTAGTGGCTTTCAAATATGTGGAAAAAAATGATGCAACCTTTTTCTTGTGTCTTCTGACATTATAACAACCATCAGAACAACAAGGATTTCTACGGGTTATAAAGAATTCTGTGACAGGGATAGGTAAATGGAGCAACTAGGAATAATCTATCCAGAAGACTGTTGACGTCTCTCAGTTGAGTTTGAACTCCTTTTCAAATTAAAAAAAAATCAGTTAAGAGAAAGGTATTTTAAACCACTGGATTTAAAAATTAATTTCTTATATTTATTAATACTTGAGGGAATCATATAAAGCCCTAAAGATTTTCCTTTAGCTTTATGTACATATGGAGACAGATTTTTCTGTTTCGTAAAACATATACTCTGAAATGAGAATTAGAGCATGAAATCTTTCAAACCCTTAATGACCACCAAACACCAGGGAGACAATGGAAAGCTCAGCACAGATCCATAATCATAGCTTTCGAATCATGGAGCTCTCTCTATCTCTGATAACTCAGAATTTTACATTCAAGAAGACAAGTTTCTAAATTCTGGGGCACATAGTTTATGTAGATGTAAATGCGGATTTTGTTTTAGAACACAGAACACCTTCCACCGTAAAACTGACTTCAGGAGAAAGACATCGTTCACAAGTTGTAGGTGAATTTAAAGATTTTAAATCTACCTTTCCTAACAGAACATAGATATTAAAAATAAGCAAGTTTTAGTGGATAAAATCATGAGAGACAACGAGAATTATACCAAATGCAAAACTATTAATCCACTTGTAAAGAATACTTGAAGCTCTAGCTCCCAAAACCCAATTGTAAAGGTGACAATAAATTTGTTAAATTAGGATGTAAATTAAGCATAATTTAAGTCCTCCAAAACTGAATTATATTCTGCAGAACTGTGAGCAAATGCTACTATAATTTTAGTATTCACTCAGTATGTTTCCTGTTTTGTTTATGTATTGAAGTTCTTATTTGAGTAATCTATTGACTTAATAAATAAATAACATTAAAATGTTCTATTCTACATTACGAAGAAAATTATTTCCATATATAGGACAATAAAATCCACCTTCTCATGGATTTGCTAATTTTTTTAAAGTTAGAAATACTATAAATGAGTTCTCAAGCTCTTCTCCACGAGTAGTTAATGGTTTTTAAGAGATGTCATTCTGCTTGATTATTTATGTATTCATTCTTTCATTCATACATTTACTGTATTTGTATATTTGTGTATTCATTTATTGAACAAATACTATATGCCAAGCACTGCATTAGGTGCTTTCAAAAGAAGTTGAATATTTTCTGTGCACTTTCTTTCATGAAATTTACTTGAACACATTTACAGGGCAGTATTAACTTTTTAACAAAGATGAACATTTATAAAGAGAAAATATTAGTAACTTTGTATTATTTACATTTTGTTCGATTTTGTTTCTGTTGAATTCTCCCTGGTTATTGGTACGATATCCAGAAATCTCCATTGAGCTTAGTATGAAGGGACAACTATAAGTACTGCCAGAACATTTGAGAGTTTACATAAGTACTGTTTTTGAAAGTTATGAAGTCAAATGGATACTGCCAAATAGCCCAAATCTAATAATAGGATACCAATCTAACCAGCTAGTAGGGACCAGAGATATCATGAAAGTAAAACCTTAGTGTTTAATGCTTGGAGCAGTAAATACCATTGTTTATGTGTTCTAAGTGCATCGCTTATTAACAGTAACAGGTGAGTACATATGTGCAAGCTTTTTTGCTCTGTTTATTCCAGAGCAATTTCTTTTATGCATGATTTTCAAATGTAAGTAATTTTTTTTAGCTATTTTAAATCACCTGTGGGTGGGTGGGAAATGAGTCCCTAAATTTGTCAAATATTACAGTTTATCTTATATCCTAATTTTAGAGAAGAAGAAACTGAAGCATGGAAAGATAAGGTAATTTTACCAGAAATCTAATAATCCGTGGCAGCAGTAGGACTAAAAATTCAGCCCGTGTGGTTGATTGGACATGTTGGTGGGAACCTAAAAATCTGTAGTTTATTGCAGTGCTTAGCTACATCCAACTTTTTTCAGCCATTATTTTTACTTTTGCTGCTTGTGTCACAACAGACTTTTTTAATGCACAGTTATACCTATTTATAGAAATATTTATGCTTGCCGAGCCAAGTTCAATGTGGATGCACAGTTGACACAAACTGTCAACTTTATAGCACTTTCGGATAGTGCCAATGCTATTCAATTATTGGATCTAGTCATTTGACTAACTTAAGTAGAAAAGAATGTACTAAATCAGAAACTCATATTCTGGAATTTGCAGATTAGGCATACTAATAATTGAATGTGAAGAATGCAGGATTAGGCATTTCAAGAAAAGAGCTTAAAGTATAATCTGCAACACATTCTTGATACATTATTTAATTTCCCAGGAAATTTGAGTCCTTATAATACTCAGTAATTATGTAAATGAGATTGCTGAAGGATATATATAGGTAAAGATTGGTAAGTTGGAGTTATTTTGATAAAATTTAAAAAATTATTGGCAACTAACTAAATAGTGTCTTTCTTGTGCCTGGTTTTGTATTGGGCATGATGAGTAACATAAGAAAACTTCAAGAAGCATATAATCCAATGGAAGTAGGAGAAACAAACACAGAAGAAGCAATTCAAAAACAATTTGGGAATGAGAGAAAGAAAATATCAGAGAGACTTTACATGATCTTACAGCAGATGATCTAAATAGGCAGAGAAGGGAGGGAAAAAAGGCCTTATTGCTAGTCAGGGAAGGATGGCGTAAGTGAAGATACACATGCAAGAATATCTACGAGCAGAAACCAGACTGACTCCAGAAGCTATGCGAGTGTCAACGAATGGCCAGCCTGGGGCCTCCATGTTGCTAGTGACACATTACTTAATGTTCATTATCAGGGTTAAATGTCTATCATAAGAACATGCCATGTCATCACCACAGATGTGAGTATGTATTAACTATGGCCATTTCTTTGTATTACGCTACATTAACATTGGTTTATGTTCCCTTAGCAGTTTTTAAAAAAATATTTATTACCTAATATTTGACATATAAAAATACAACATCTGTAAAACATTTATATAAATATAACATGCAAAATATATCACAGCTATTAGCATATGTGATATATTTAAATTACAAATTACAAATGACAAAATAAACACCCCAAACCCACCACTTAATAATTAGGGCATTTTCAATAACCTTCATATATGTGTGGGCTCCTTCCTTACCCCATCACCCAGTCTCCCCTTACCCTTGAGAATAACCAATATTTTGTGTTTGTCATTCCCTTCTTTAAATATAGTTTTGTCACTTATGTTTTCCTAAAGAATGTATTGGCTAGATTTGCTTTTTGGAGCTTTATTAAAATGGCATTCTGTGACTTGCTCTTGTTCAAGAAGCATTAGGTTTTTAAAACTCATTTAATGGTGAGCTGCAACTTGCTTATACCAGACTAGGAGAACCAACTACCATTTCAGTTTGGCTGCTGGAAATCAGTCATAGTGGGAGTATTCACACCATGGAAATCATCAATCTCTACAAATCAGGGCTTTCTTTTTTCAGGAAAACAATTGTTCTACATTTACACACTAGAAATCTGAATGCCTTTCAACTACATACAGGGGATCTATTTGTACGTCACTGATTTTATCCATTGCCTGTATGTAGTTGAAACGCATTCAGGTTTCTACTGCGTAAAAAAATTTCATAATTTATCCATTTCCCTGTCTATGAACATACTAACAAGGGTTGTTCATATTTCATGCTATATGAAACTTGTTTCTCTAAAGCATTTACCTAGAAATGGAGTTTTTAGGTTTTAGATTATATAAATGCTCAAGATTTTAAGATAATGGAAAACTTTTCAAAAACTCATATACCTGTAATATACGAGTTTCTTTTTACCTATGACTTCACCAGAACTTAGTTTTGTCAGTTTTCTTAATCAATGCCAATCAAAAGCTTGTAAAAGGAAAAGGATTGTATCTCTCCATGGTCTTAATTTGCTTTTCCATGATCACTAAGGTAGTTTAAGTATTTTTCATCTGCTTGTTGGCCTTTTGTGTTTCCTCTCTGTAAAATGTATATTCATAATTATTACTTATTTTTCTATTGATGTGTTGATTTTTTATTTATTAAATTGTAGGTGTTCTTCATATTCTGAATATTAATCTTTGATCAGTGGCAATTACATTGCAAATGTTTCCCTATTTGTGGTTTTTCTTTGGGCATCTATTTTTAATTTTTAATTTTTTTAATAGGTTTTTGGGGAACAGGTGGTGTTTGGTTACATGAATAAGCTATTTAGTGGTGATTTGTGAGATTTTGGTGCACCCATCACCGGAGCAGTGTACACTGTACTCAATCTGTAGTCTTTTATCCCTCACCACCCCCCCACCCTTTCCCCCAAGTCCCCAAAGTCCAATATATCATTCTTAAGCCTTTTCATCCTCATAGCTTAGCTCCCACATATAAGTGAGAACATATGATATTTGGTTTTCCATTCCTGAGTTACTCCACTTAGAATAATAGTCTCCAATTCTGTCCAGGTTGCTGTAAATGCCATTATTTTGTTCCTTTTTAAGGTTGAGTAGTATTCCACTATATATATATATCACTTTTTTTATCCACTCATTGATTGAGGAGCATTTGGGCTGCTTCCATATTTTTGAAATTTCAAATTGTGCTGCTATAAACATTTATGTGCAAATATCTTTTTCGTATAATGACTTCTTTTCATCTGGGTGGATACCTAGTAACAGGATTGCTGGATCAAATGGTAGATCTTCTTTTAGTTCTTTAAGGAATCTCCACACTGTTTTCCAGAGTGGTTGTACTAGTTTACATTCCCACCAACAGTGTAAAAGTGTTCCTTTTTACCACATCCACACCAACATCTATTATTTTTTGATTTTTTTACTATGGCCATTCTTGCAGGAGTGAGGTGGTGTCACATTGTGGTTTCGATTTGCATTTCCCTGATCATTAGTGATGCTGAGCATTTTTCCATATGCTTTTTGGCCACTCATATATCCTCTTGAGAAATGTCTATTCATGTCCTTAGCCCACTTTTTGATAGGATTGTTAGTTTTTTTCTTGCTGATTTGAGTTCTTTGTATTATAGATTCTGGATATTAGTCCTTTGTCAGAAGTATAGATTATGAAGATTTTCTCCCACTCTGCGTTTTCTGCTTACTCTGCTGATTATTTATTTGACTGTGCAGAAGCTTTTTAGTTCAATTAAGTCCCATCTATTTATCTTTGTTTTTGTTGCACTTGCTTTTGGGTTCTTGGTCATGATGCCTTTACCTAAGCTAATGTCTGGAAGGGTTTTTTCTGATGTTATCTTCTAGAATTTTTATGGTTTCAGTTCTTAAATTTAAGTCCTTGATCCATTTTGAGTTGATTTTTGTGTAAGATGAGAGATGAGGATCCAGTTTCATTCTTCTACATGTGGCTTGCCAATTATCCCAGCACCATTTGTTGAATAGGGTGTCCCTTCCCCACTTTATATTTTTGTTTGCTTTGTTGAAGATCAGTTTTCTGTAAGTATTTGGGTTTATTTCTGGGTTCCTCTATTCTGTTCCAGTGGTCTATGTGCCTATTTTTATAATAGTACTATGCTGTTTTGGTGACTATGGCCTCATAGTATAGTTTGAACTCAGGTAATGTGATTCCTCCAGATTTGTTCTTTTCACCTAGGACAGCTTTAGCTATGCAGGTTCTTTTTTGGTTCCATATGAATTTTAAGATTGTCTTTTCTAGTTCTGTGAAGAATGATGGTAATATTTTGATGGGAATTTCATTGAATTTATAGATTGCTTTTGGCAGTATGGTCATTCTCATAATATTGATTCTACCCGTTCATGAGTATGGGAAGTATTTCCATTTGTTTGTGTGGTTTATAATTTCGTTCAGCAGTGTTTTGTGGTTTTCCTTGTAGAGGTCTTTCATGTCCTTGGTTAGTTATATTCCTAAGTATTTTTTTTTTACAGATATTATGGAAAGGCTTGAGTTCTTGATTTGATTCTCAGTGTGGTCGCTGTTGGTATACAACAGAGCTACTGATATGTGTACATTAATTTTGTATCCTGAAACTTTGCTGAATTCATTTACCAGTTCTAGGAGCTTTTTGGATGAGTCTTTAGAGTTTTCTAGGTATATAATCATATCATCAGCAAACAGTGACAGTTTGACTTCCTCTTCACTGATCTGGATGCCCTTTATTCCTTCTCTTGTCTCATTGCTCTGGCTGGGACTTCCAGTACTATGTGAATAGAAGTGGTGAAAGTGGGCATCTTTGTTTTCTTTCAGTTATCAGGGAGAATGCTTTCAATTTTTCCCTGTTCAGTATAATGCTGGCTGTGGGTTTTTCATAGATGGCTTTTTTACCTTAAGGTATGAACCTTCTATAACAATTTTGCTGAGGGTTTTAATCCTAAAGGGATGCTGGATTTTGTCTGATGCTTTTTCTGCCTTTATTGAGATGATTATGTGATTTTTGTTTTTAATTCTGTTTATGTGCTATGCTACATTTATTGACTTGCATATGTTAAACTATCCCTGCATCCAAGGTATGAAACCCACTTGATCCTGGTAGATTATCTTTTTGATACTCTGTTGGATTTGGTTTACTAGCATTTTGTGAGGATGTTTGCATGTATGTTCAAGGATACTGGTCTGTAGTTTTCTTTCTGTGTTATGTCCTTCCCTGGTTTTGGCATTAGGGTAATATTGGCTTCATAAAATGATTTAGAAAGGATTACCTCTTTCTCTATCTTTTGAAATAGTGCCAATTCTTCTTTGAATTGTCTGATAGAATTCAGCTGTGAATTCATCTGGTCCCTAACGTATTTTTATTGGCAATTTTTTATTACTATTTCAATCTCACAGCTTGTTATTGGTCTGTTTAGAGATTCTATATCATCCTGGTTTAATCTAGAAGGGTTGTATATTTCCAGGAATTTATCCATCTCCTCTAGGTTTTCCAGTTTATATGTGTAAAGATGTTCATAGTAGCCTTTAATAATCTATGTGTTTCTGTGGTATCAGTAGTAATATCTCCTGTTTCATTTCTAATATAGCTTGTTTGCACCTTCTTTCTTCTTTTCTTGGTTAATCTTACTATATTTATCTTTTCAAAAACCAATTTTTTGTTTCATCTATCTTTTGTAATATTTTTGTTTCAGTTTCTTTTAGTTCTCCTCTGATCTTTGTTACTTCTTTTCTTCTTCTGGGTTTGGATAGTTCTTGTTTCTCCAGTCCCAGGAGGTATGACATTAGATTATCTGTTTGTGCTCTTTCAGACTTTTTGATGTAGGCATTTAATGCTATGAACTTTCCTCTTAGCACTACTTTTACTGTATCCTAGAGGTTTTGATAGGTTGTGTTACTGTTATTGTTCAGTTCAAAGAACTTTTTAATTTCCATCTTGATTTCCTTGTTGACCCCATGATCATTGAGGAGCAGGTTATTTAATTTCCATGTATTTGCATGGTTTTGCAGCTTCCTTTTCGATTTGATTTCCAATTTTATTCCAGTGTGGTCTCAGAGAGTACTTGATATAATTTTGATTTTCTTAAATTTACTGAGACTTGTTGTGTGGCCTATCATATGGTTTATTTTGGGGAATATTTCATGTGCTGATGAATAGAATGTATATTCTGCAGTTGTTGGGTAGACTGTTTGGTAAATATCTGTCAAGTTTAAGTCCATTGTTTCTTTGTTGACTTTCTGTCTGGATGACCTGTCTACTGCTGTCAGTGGAGTATTCAAGTCCACCACTATTATTGTGTTGCCATCTATCTCATTTCTTAGATCTAGTGGTAATTGTTTTATAAATTTGGAAGCTCCAGTGTTAGGCATATATATATATTTAGGATTGTGACATTTTCCTGTTGAACTAGTCTTTTTATCATTATATAATGTTCCATTTTGTTTATTTTTAACTGCTGTTGCTTTAAAGTTTGTTTCATCTGATATAAAAATATCTACTCCTACTTGCTTTTGGTGTCCATTTGCATGGAATACCTTTTTCTACCCCTTCACCTTAAGTTGATATGAGTCATTATGTGTTAGGCGAGTCTCCTGAAGACAGCAGAAACTTGGCTGGTGAATTCTTATCCATTTTGCCATTCTGTGTATTCTAAGTGGAGCATTTAGGCCATTTACATTCAATGTTAGTATAGAGATGTGAGGTAGTATTCTATTCTTTGTGCTGTGTGTTGCCTGAATACCCAAGTTTTTTTTCACTGTGTTATTGTTATATGAGTCCTGTGAGATTTATGCTTTAAAGAGGTTCTACTTTGGTGTATTTCAATGATTTGTTTCAGGGTTTAGAGTTCCTTCTAGAAGTTCTTGTAGTGCTGACTTGGGAGTGTCAAATTCTTTCAGCATTTATTTGTCTGGAAAAGACTGTGTCTTTCCTTCATTTATGAAGCTTAGTTTCTCTGAATATAACATTCTTGGGTAACAATTGTTTTGTTTAAGGAGGCTAAAAACAGGTCCCCAGTCCCTTCTGGCTTGGGTTTCTGTTGAGAAATCTGCTGTTAATCTGATAGGTTTTCCTTTATAGGTTACCTGATGCTTTTGCCTCAAAGCTCTTAAGATTTTTTCCTTCGTCTTGACTTTAGATAACCCGATGACTATGTGCGCAGGCAATGATCTTTTTGCAACGAATTTCCCAGGTGTTCTTTGAGCTTCTTGTATTCAGAGTTCTAGATCTCTACCAAGGCTAGGGAAATTTTCCTTGATTATTCCCTCAAATATGTTTTCCAAACTTTTAGACTTCTCTTCTTCCTCAGGAACATCAACTATTCTTAGGTTTGGACATTTAACACAGTCCCACACTTCTTGGAGGCTTTGTTCATTGGAGGCTTTGTTCATGTTTTTAAAATTCTTTTTTCTTTGTCTTTGATGGATTGGGTAAATTGAAAAACCTTGTCTTTGAGCTCTGGAGTTGTTTCTTCTGCTTTTTAATTTGATTGCTGATACCTTCCAGTGTATTTTGCATTTCTCTAAGTGTGTCTTTGACTGCCAGAAGTTCTGATTATTTTTTATTTATGCTACCTATTTCACTGAAGAGTTTTCATTTCATATCCTGAATTATGTTTTTGATTTATGTAAGTTGGACTCACCTTTCTGTGATGCCTGCTTGATTAGCTTAATATTCAATCTTCTGAATTCTTTTTCTGGCAATTCAGATTTCCTCTTGATTTGAATCCATTGCTGGTGAGCTTGTATGATCTTTTGGGGGTATTAACCTCGCTTTTTCATATTACCAGAATTGTTTTACTGGTTCCTTCTAATTTGCGCAGACTATGTTAGAAGGAAGATGTAGGATTCAAGAACTGCTGTTAAGATTCTTTTGTCCCTTAGTGTGTTCCCTTGATGTTGTGCTCTCCCCATTCCCCTAGGAATGAGGCTTCTTGAGAGTTGAACTGTAGTGATTGTTTTAGCTCTTCTGGGTCTAGTCATCCAGTGGAGCTAACGGGCTCTGGGCTGGTACTGGGGAGGGTCTGCAAAGAGTCCTGTGATGTGATCAGTTTTCAGGTCTTGCAGCTGTGGATGCCACCACCTGCCCTGGAGGAGGTAGCAGGGGAGTGAAGTGGACTCTGTAAGGGACTTTGGTTATGTTTTTGTTTAGTGTGCTGGTTTTGTGTTGGTTGGCCTCCAGCCAGGAAGTAGTGCTTTCAAGAATGCATTGGCCCTATGAGGAGGATGCAAACCTGCCCTAGGAACACTTGGTTAAGTATTCAGGTTTCTTAGGTGGTGGGGAGGGCCATAGAGTTCCCAAGAGATTATGCCCTTTGTCTTTGGCTACCACAGCAGGTAAAGAAAGACCACCAGGTGGAAGCAGAGATAGGTGTGTCTGAGCTCAGCCTCTTCTTGTGTGGGACTTGCTGTTTCTGCTGTGGGGGATGGGAGTGTGGTTCTCAGTCCAATGGGGTTATATTCCCAGGGAGATGATGGCTGCCTCTGCTGAGTCATACAGGTTGCCGAGGAAGTAGGGGAAGGCCAGCAGTCACAGGCTTCACCCAGTTCCAAGGCAGCCCATAGTCCTAAAGGCTGGTCTCACACCCACTGTGCCGCCTCAACAGCAGTGAGTTTATTTCCAGGCAACAAGTGATCAGGGCTGAGAACTTGCCCCAGACCATGAATCTCCTCATCTAGAAAGTAAGAAGACTCACAAACTTTTGCATCTCAGGGAGCCTGCAGTGGTGGTCCATTTCCTTCAAATAGTCTGTGGATTCTCTCGGCTTTCTTGGTATGTTCCTGCGGTACTTCTTGGAGCAAAAGTTCATGATGTGAGTCTCCACATACTGTTCTGTCTGTCCTAGTGGGAGCTGCAATCTGGTCCTGCCTCCTGTCACCATCTTAATCTTGAGCGTCTTTGGGCATCTTTTGATAAACATGAGTTTTTAATTTTCTACAGTTGAATGTTCCAATTATTTCTTTTATGGCTGGAGATGTTTTTGTACTGTTGAAGAGGTCCTTCTCAATCCAGGTGTAAGAAAAATACTTTCCTATAGTCTATCTTCTAACTAACCAGGTTGAATATATGGACTGTGTTTTGCTCTTACGCTGACTGATGAAGATGTGATGTACCTTAGATGGCACTGGAGTGACATTACTTGTACTTATTTACATATACAACAAACATTTTGAATTCCTCTGATATTAAGTTTGTTTGCTAAGTTAAGGAATTTCCATTTTGTACTATAGAAAATGGAAATGAAATAAGCAGCTTTATTTTCAGAAAAACAATGAACCAAAGAGGGGTGAGATTGTCCAAGGAGGGCCAAGAAGGGAGTTACACTTGATGGAGAAAGAGGGAAAAGACATAGACCAGGCAATATTAGGGCAAATACAAAGGAGGCTGACTCTGGGAGGAAATTCTGAAGTGACATTGACATAAATGGAGACCAATTTAAAACAGGGCTGGGAGAGAGGGAGTATGATATTGTCAAGTATGATATTGACATTTCTGCCCAAGAAGAATGACTGGATCAATGACGTGAGAATGGGAGCAGCGGGTATAGCAAGTGACAAGGGGCAGAGAAACAGTTTCATTTTCTAGAAATCCAGCTGACAACGTGGATTTCTAAAGTTTGAATTAGTGACATAATATAGGGAGTAGCCAACTTACAGTTGATCTGTTTGGACCTTAAACAGAACAGGGGCATAAAGAGATTACTCCTCAGAATCCACACTTCTCAATTCCTTCTATCCTTTGCTCTTATCCTGACACAAACAGCCCCAAGGAGTGTGCCAGTGGTAGATACGTGACCTGCAGCTACAGTGAATTCAGCGCAAAGGAAGATGTCTGGTTTACTTTTTTCCTTTATTTCTTTAATGTTTAAGTGCCACTAGAACTGCAATAAATATTGTTGAACTTAAAACTTACCGAATGAATCTGGGATTTTTTCATCTGGAGAATGAAGCATTGGTAGTGACTCTTCTGTCCTTTCTTCCAGATTGTCTCCTTGAAGCCTAAATAATTAAAAATGGTCATTGAAACATCTCATAATGTTAAATTGTGAAGTGTGAACTATGCACCATGGGGAACATGGCTGTGAACTTCAAGAATCTAAACTCAGATATGCATGTTCAAAATAGAAATATAAGTTCACTAAAGCCATTTTAATATAAGATTTTTGCTGTTCTAACCATTGAGGAGAAGTCTTCTATATTTCCTGTTATACACATGCCAGGATTTATCTACGTAGAATCTGCTTTTCTTCTCAGCCTGATCGTAGAAAAGTTTAGAAGCACATATTTTCACTTAAACCCCAAATGGGAATTGAGTGGAAGGAAAACAAGAGGCCACACAGTGTGCTCGCCTAGCATCAGGGTCTGGGAGTCATAAAAGGGTTTTCTTGATTCCACAGAGGTTTATCAAACACAGTCTTCCAAATCAACCAACCTAAGCTTTAAGGCCTGTGGGTTGAGATATGTATCAGCAGTAGAGGTAAAGATTCCTAAGGTGTGACTGCCCAGGCTTCTCATAGACACTGAGCCTTCCTCAGGAGAGAACAATAAATACAGGCATAATTTATAACTATACTGGATTGCTTCAAATGTTATAATGTTACGTAAGTTGTAATTTTTATAAATGTTATAATTCTCAGCCATTTTATATCTTTGCTTTTATACACCACAGCAGAATCTCATATAATTTGCTTTTTGACTTTTACAAATTCAATCATATATGCATATCTCTTGATCTTCTGTGTAATTACAAACAATGTAAATTATGTATGCACCATAATGTTTATAATATTAAATTCTGCACATCCCCCTATTATACATTTATACTTACTTATTACCTTCTGTATATGAAATCACACTTACTGTATTGTATAAGAAAATTAAACAATTCTCAAGGGGAATTTCCTGAAAGTTGTAACATTTTTTGCTAAACTTTGTATGGTTTTGTACTTTTAATTAATTTTTAAATTAATTTTGTAAAAAGGCCACTTTTAAATAAATAAATTAGCCACATATTTTTCAAATATTCTCTACTTTTTATTATATTCCCTTCAGATAATCAATTTCAGTATTCAGCAATATCAAATATTCTGTTGTGGGCTCTCTTTGTCCAGGACCATTCTATCAAAATCATATCAAAGAGAGAAGGTACAGAGATGCATTAAATATTAAAAGGTATGAGTAAAAATTATTATTGAAAATTCACAATGAACTCCAACACATTGGGATATTTAATATTAAGTTAAAACCCCAGGCCAGGTGTGGTGGCTCACTCCTGTAATTTCAGCACGTTGGGAGGCTAAAGCAGGCAGATCGGTTAAGGCCAGGAGTTCAAGTCTGCAGTGAGCTATGATCATGCCACTGCACTCCACCTGGGGTGACAGAGTGAGCGCCCCTGTCTCTAAAAAAAGGAAATTTTTTTTTAATCCTAAAAAGAAAATAAATCTCCAACAAAGACAGAAGGAAGCAAGATCTAAAAACAGTGCTGTAATTTTTGTTTGCTTGTTGTATTCATCAATAAAACAAAATATTTATTTAGCACTTATTAATATGCTCAAGCATAAGCCAAATGTCATAGAGATGCAAAGAAATTATAGCTGTCCCTGATAGGCTTTAATATATCTTAGTGGAAGAGACCAATGGCTATGGACAAAAACTCAACAAATTGGGTGGCCTTGCAGCTGGCTTGTCCTTGTCCACACAGTGCCCTCCAGATACCTTAAGAGCTGAGTTTACCATGACTTGGCACCAATTCCATTGCGGAATGCTTCACAGCCCTGCCATCCTCAAGTGCTCTGCCAATGTTTCCCAAGCTGTAATCCACACAGCACCACTTCTGTAAGAGGTTAATGGGTACTGTGCAAACAAGGGATGTGTGGGCAAGTCCGGGAAATACAGTCTAAATAAAAGTTAAATTGTTTTCTGTTTTTTTACCATAAGAGTTTTACTCATACTCCCAAAGCTTTTTGCTTTGCTTTCTAAAACTCCTTTTCCATATTAAACAAACTCCCTTATATTTTCAGCCCCTAAACAGAATGTTGGCTGCTCGTCGTTTTCATATTGGAAAGTCTCCCCTAAGAATATCACATCCCTTTTCTTTAAGACTCTTCCAGTACCTCCTCTCCCGGGGAGGCTGCCTGACCCACCAACCTGAGATAGCACAGGATTATGTATAACTTTCTTCTCTCTGTCTGCAACAACTTGGGTCAGGCTTGGAATTTTCTTCCTCAACTCAAGTGTTATTATTATCCTGAGTGATTTTGATATTCATGTGTATCTACCTGCTAATGTTAAAGTCCCTTGACCTCCTCACATTTGGAGATCTTCCCTTCCACTTCACCTTCCTTAACCTAAGGACAGACTTGGAATTGCTTCACGGCAGAAATCTGTAAGCCCCGTGTTCTGGTCTCCGAAAACAAACTCACCTCCTTCAGGCTCTTTCACAGTGTCACTCTCCTTAATACTTTCCATCCAACCAAATATTAACAAACCTCCATTTCCCTATTCTTTCCCCTGAGTATCAGGGAATGTCCCCTCCTGCTTCCTTGCCTTCCCTGCTCAGTTGGGACTCATTGTCTCAGCTTCTCTGCACCCCTGTCCTCTGTCACTCCTGCAAAGGCAGACTTCAAGCCTATATTCACCTACCGTTTTTCCCGCACATGTGTTACTGAACAATACTCGAGAAAATCATCATTCTAGGATTGGTGACTATAAATCAGTGATCTCTAACTTTAAACTTAAACTTCTTGGTTGTCTTTCTTTTTTCCATTCCTTTGAAAGTATTTTCAAAAATCTCGCCATCAGTTCTCCTCTGTGTCACCCAGAACAATGATGTAATCAGGAGTACAGGCCTCATCTTGCCCTCACACACCACCTCCAGAATTATCTTCACCCTGATCTGTATTCACCACCTTTCCAATGCACAGAGCACAAGAGGCCCTGTCTCCTGTGTAAGGTTGAGGTTATCCATTATGCTGAAAAGATTAGGATCTCAATGTCTCATCAACCTATTTTATCCACTGTCACCCCACCACCAGTATTTTTTCTGTTTTTTTCCACTATCATCTCCCACAGCATGTGAACAAGTTCACTTCTCTTTCAGTCTTAAAAAAAAAAAAAAAAAACCCACAAAAATAAAATACCTCCCTTAATTATGTAAAATAACTAGCTGTTTCCTTTTCATGCTCAATCCTCTTTGAGCCAAACTCCCATATTTTTCATTCAATGCCTTTACATCCACAGTTTTTATTCACCCCTCAACCTATTTTAATTTGGTTTGTGCCTCCACCACGAGAAAACAGCTTATGCCGACTGCCTGACCTCCTAATTGCCTTGCACAATGGGAAATTTGCAGCCCTTGTCTTTATTTGACCTTGTGGTCAAATAGATGTATTCATATCTATTTGTTCTTAAGGCAGTCACTGCTTTTCTTCTGTGGCCCTTGTCTCTCCTGCATATCTGACTACCATTTCTCAGTCTCTTTTAAAGGCTTTCTCTCTTTGTAAACCCATAAATATTATATTTTCCCTCAGCTCTATCCAAGGCCCTCCTTTTCCAATTCTAATCATCTCCCTGAATCATCTCATCCACTTTGATAGCTTTTTTAAGTTCATATAGGTTGAGAAATTTTAAATCTTTATCTTAAACCATCAGCTCAAGATTGGCATACCCAAATTCTTATAGGACATATTACTTGTATGCAAGATAAGCTCCTCAAAGGCAACATGTCCAAAAGCAAACTCATCTTCGGAATCAACACAAATCCAGCCAGATTTTTCTCATATTTTAAATATTTTAGAGCAAGAGGTCTTAACATTATATTCATGTTAACATTATACTCATGTTAAGACATGGGTATACTCATGTTGCTCTAAATATTTTATGAGTATAATGTTAAGACATCTTGCTTTAAAATAAAGCATGAGAATATTATGGCTAGATTGGTGAGCAAGCGGTCTTAACACGAGTATATAATCACAATAGTTCACAGTGAATGGAATGAAGAGTTGTGGGTGGATGTGATCTTTTTTGGAGAGAGAGACACTAATTTTAGCCAGCTTCTCAAAATAATCCTTGACTCACAAGGATTTTAGAACTACCATTTTTATAGGCTTCTCATTACCTACAAGATGAGTTATGTCTCCTTCATAAGTCATTTGAGTCTCTATATTGCATAATCCCTACCTGTGTCTGCAAATTCATCTTCTTCGATCCTCCAGCATGGAATTTATACTCCATAAACTCCAAACTGCTTTTACTTTTTTCAGGAATTTTGTTATTAAGCCTCTGTGTCACTATACTATTACTTCTGGCAGACTATATCTACACCTCCCCACGGCACCATCCCTCTGCATTTTACTATCTGGCTTGTTTCTAGGTTTTCATTCTAGATTCTCCCCTTTTCTGAAGGTTTTCTTCCAAAAGTCTTACCACCTGTGCAAATCTTTATCACAGCTCTTACTTCAACTGTGATTTAATTATTTACGTAGATGTCTGTGTTTGCCAAAACACTGCAAGTGTCTTAAAGAAAAAGATTTTGTTTTTCCTATTTTTATGTAATTAAAGTCTAGTTTAGATAGAGCTTGGTACATTGTAAACTGTAAAAGAGATTTCTTAAGGTAATTCTTAGTGATTATTTCATCTTGGAGATAAAGAAAAGAAAATGTGGCCCAGCCCTATATTGGGGATTTTGTATAGAATACTATAGTATACTTATAACTATATTCCCTTGAAAAGTGGTAATAATTATGCTGCATATATTTAAGGTTAAGCTCTTAGCCTGGTTCACCCTGTGCAGGGTGTGAGGCAGAGGCTTATGTGTGAGTGGTTGTTTGACCCGGGAGGCAGGAGTGAGGGACGTGAGTGTAAAACATGAAAGGAGGAAAGGCAACACAGCATGAGTCATTGAGCCAACCCCGGACAGGTGGCTGTTGCTCAACCCCACAAGAATTTTTGAGGAGCCTAATGAGGTGTGTCCACTTGAAGGATGAAAGGACAAAGCACTTATTCATAGGTTTCTGGTCAAGGGTGGGCCTTGGGCACTAAAATCCCTGAGCATTTGAGTTGCACATACATTTGTATTGAATAATTCCCATTGGCCATCCTGGGTCAGGAAATAAGATCTGAAAGAAACCAGGATGAGTCAAGATGCTGAACTTTGCATTTGCACAAAGTTGCTTGTCCTCACTTGAAGCATGGGAAGAAATAGTTGTCAAGAAGAAGTGAGGAAGAGAGTATTTGAAGTGGGATACCAGTGGAGCTGATAAAGACAGTAAACGTGATTGAATTAAAAATAACTGACTGAGATTGGATTTTATACTGGCCAGTGAGATCTTGCTAGAGGAAATGCTGTTATAAATATTAGTAAATTCCGTTCCAAAGTCTGTGTCATTAATCACCTTCCATTGACTTAATCTTAACAGTGAATGAGGCAATGAAAGTTTGTATCCACAGAGATTATTGTACCTATCACAGAGCCTATGATAGTACCTAGTACATGTGCATGATCAATAAATATTTTTTAAATAAATGTTGCTGAAAAGTTTCTGGCTCTTACAAGATAGACTTAAGGAAGATGGACTAGTCAAGAGAATAGAGGTCAGAGTTCGTTAAGAGGATTGGTTGCAATAGCAGTAGTTATAATTTTGCTTGCTTGGTGATGTTATGAGATCCAACTGATCCTGATGTTTCACTCTGTAAGAAAAAGCAAGGAGACTGAAAATAGTACCAAGTAGCAGCCAATTACTGGACTAAAAGGATCAATAAAGACACACAGCAGCCGAATCCATAATGAGGAGGGAGTTTTAAATAATATAAACAGTGAGAGAATGGATGGTGACTTGTGCTATTTTTTTTATACTTTAAAAACCCAAAACACCCAATAAGTTGATATAATTCCCTTTAAAAAATTCCCTGATGTTGAATGTCAATTCAGTTGAACCATGTGATAGATGAGAGAAGATTTAAATAACCAAATTAACAATTTTTTCCTGTTGGACTGAAATGGCATTCAGATTTCAGGTTCATGAGGAGTCATCCTTCCATATATTATCATGGAGAAGCACACACACTCATACACATATATAAAATATTTGTAATCTTCCCTGAGTACTTTCTGGAAGAAAACAATATCTAACTAAAGAGTAGACATTTGCCAAATGTTTTTTTGAATTGAATACGAATTGAATACGTTGCAAGTAACAAATATCTAGATAGGTAAGATAAATTCAGATGCAATCTTGCAAACCAGAGGAACTAAACTTCGTGTAGCAGGAAGCTTTGAAAGTTTTCATTTATATGCCTCATATGGTAAAAGCAGTACTAAAAACATAATATTCATCTTTGGATTGGTGAAATCTAGGAGGGTATTTGGGGAGCTTTTGTGATAATCCAGCAAGAGTGATAATCCAGCAGAAGCATGGAGTAAAGGGTGTGTATGGAAAGTGCCCATGGTGGCCGAAGCAGTTTCAGGTGCTAAGGAGAGAGTAATAGGTAAAGCTGGCCAGCTTCCGTTCTCATGGAGATTACATTATACCAACTAGAGACGATGAACAAACAAGTAAAATATACAGAATCAGATGTCGATAAGAAATCTAGTTAAAATTAAAGGAAGGAAATGTAAAGCACAGAAGGCATATAAGGAGGGTCAGTGGGAGGGGCAGTGTAGAACTTCATAGCGTGTGTCTGGGGAAGGCCTTCCTTGAAGGTGATCTGTGAGCCTAAACTTGAAGAAATGAGGGATTAAGAGACTTAGACCTCTGGAAAAGAGCATTACAGGAAGTGGGAATAGCAAAGAAAAATATATGGAGGCCAATGACCAGAGTGGCTTGAATGAGGGGAGGAGTGGGAGAATATGTCATCAGAGCGGTAGCTACGGCATTTGATGATGAATAATCCAGTTTTCTGATGACAGTGGGAAGCCACTGGAGAGTTTCAAAACATAGAAGTGACTTGATGGTACTTTTGCTATAACCTGCTGTGTTGATGATAGCCTGCAGGAGCAAGCATAGGAGCCAGGAGACACTTTAGGAGGCTGTCATACCAACCGTAGTGAAAGATGAGTGTGGCCAACCAAAGGTGCAGTGCTGGAGGTGCTCAGAAGTGGACTGGCTTAATTAGACTTTGGGAGTGAAAGAGCAGAAAAAAAAAATGTAAATATTTCTGACCTGAGCAGCAGAACTAATCCTGTTGCCATTTAGCAAAATAAGGAAAACAGAGAAATTTGGTAGGGATTAAGTGGAATTTTGTTTGGGATGTGGTAAGTTTAAAATGCATTTCAAGGAACATTTATTTTGCTTTATGGAATAAAGTATTATCTGATTCTAGAATTGCAATGAAGATAATTGAGATCTCGTTAAGCTGAAAAATAAATAAATAAAAAATAAATAAAATGCATTTTAGACAGGTAGGTAGAGGTGTAGAGACGTACGTGGAAATTCGTGTGAAGATCTCGAACAGGCTGTTTGAAGTGGTGGGGAGAGTTTTGCCTTCCCTGGATTCCAAAATTTCTACAAAGAACTTTAGAATATGATATACTACTATTTAATCCAGCTACTTAGAATACTATGATATTATATTTCACTGTAAAATAAATAGTAGATCCTGATGAATGTCAATTAGATCAGGGGAACCACATTAAACAGTTTTGGTTTTAAGAGATTTTGAGCCATTGGCTTCAAAGGGTTAGAAAATTAACCTATCTTTCTCCTCTAAAGTCTGCTTTTAATTCACAAAGCCTCTTTCATAACAACATTCATCAAGTTACTTCTAAGTCTCTTTCAAATGTTAAATTTCCATTTTTAGAATTCCAGTATGTTTCTCCAGATTTATTTTTTGAGGGAAATTCTAACAACTTATTGTCACTCACTCAATTTTGAAGTCTTAAAAAAGTCAAAACTGTCACCAACATCAAAAATTTATTGGGCACTTTCAAAGGCAAAGCTCTGCCTTAGCCCTGAGCCTGTAATTTGGCATGAGACCACTTGCATTTGCATGATCTGCCCAATTACTTTGCAGGCTTCCTGAAGCCAGACACTAAGGTCTGATATTCTCCACAACATCGGGGCCTTGCATATTAATTTACGCTTGTGGTCCCCAGAATAACTGTCTAATTCAAATGCTGTCTATCTGAATTCCCTCAGCATTTGAATGGTTCCTTTTTACCCTAGGAAAAAAGTCACTGCTGCCCTACAAAACCCTGCCTCTATCCTCCCCAAGTCCCAGGTCTTCAGCATGTTCTTCCTCCCATTCTCTTTTCCAAACCCGCTTAACTCCATCTCACTCTTCTCTTTGATCCTTGATGATTCCAACTTGACACCTTGGTGAGCAATCTGCTTACCTTGATTCTGGCCCTGTGACACCATCTCTCAGATCCCTCCAAGATATCCCTGCATCCCAGACACAGCTCTACCTCTCCCAAATCTTTTCCAAAAAAATTTCCAACACTACCTAGATTTCCTTTCTTATTTTAGTATATTCTTTTCTAGTTTATTTGTTTGTCGGTTTTTGGCATTTGTCTGTAGGTACTCTTGCTGTGGCTTGATTCTTGCTATTGATGTCACAAAAGAGGATAAGCAGCAATGCATGAAGATGAGAGCAGAATGAAGTAGAATAGCAGAGGACTGCCCTTACATTCTGCTTCTTCAATTCTCTCTCATTCGCAAGAACCTCTGAACATTTACCTCTAAAATACAATGATTAATGGTGACATAGAGATAGAAACCATCCTCTTTCCTGTTAAATTTTCCTTTTAACTTCCTATCTCCTGAAAGTGAGATATGGGCCTGCAAACTATCTGTAACTTTCTAATCAAATTTATGGTTCTTTTTATATACGCATGGTGGCAGACATGTAGTTGGCATAGGTGCTCTCTTATCTGGACTGCTAATTACTTTCCTGGCAGAGGCTTAAGAATTTTAAAAACAAATCTAGGGAAAGTACACTTGGAGAATAGATATGTTTTGTGTTTGGTCTCTTCTGCTTTACTTCAACTCAAATGTAAAAATGTCAACACTAAATAAGGTAGAGAACATGAAATCCGGAGCAGGATTGATTCACAACAAAACCAGATTTTCCAGGCAGATATGACCAGAATGTGGGCCTCTGACTCACACACCTTGGCCAGGTTATTATGTGCACAAAGGACAACCCTGGGGACATTGCAATCTCCCTGAAACCTGAGGCAGTCAAAAGAAAGGATTATGTTCAAATGGCCAGCATGCTCTGGAGCTAAGGAAACTCCAGGAGAAAGCAGCCAAACACAGACTATCTGAGCTAGAGGCAGCCCTGGGCATTGGAATCAGCACACTTCTTTCAGAACAATTGTTCATGCTCATTTTTAACAGGGTTTCTTGTCTATAAAAGGATCTGGTGAAGTGTGAGTGTGCTTTCAGCCTGTCTTGATTCCTGGAGCCAACCTTTTTAAAAATCAATCAAAATGGACATAGGCAGTTAAGGCCTCTGTGGACTCTCGGTGGTTCTCAAATTTTAGGGCACCTTGAAATCTCCAACAGGACTTCTAGAACACACATTGCTGGGCTCCATCATAGACTTTCTGATTCAGAAGGTCTGAAGTAGAGCCCAAGAATTTGTGTTTCTAGTAAGTTTCCAGATGATGCTGATATTGCCGACAGGGCATTTTGCCTTCTGTAGTGCCTCATCTTTACAGCTTTATAGCTATGGAAGCAGGCCTTTCCCTTTCCATCCACCCTCATTGTGGTAGTTGTAATGCAACATGCCCAGAATTTCAAAAACAGGGAAGACTCTACCAGGGGATATTGGTGTTTTTCTTTCTCTAACTTGCTGGGTATTGAATTTTTGCTGAACATTAAATTTTCTTCCCAAATATGTTCAATCTTACTGAGGCTCAAAATCTAAGTGTGACTCCACTTGAGCCCAGGATCCTGCATACTTAGCCTAACAGAGAATTGCTTGGTCAGCAGACATCAAGTTCAGCAGCTGTAAGGAATCTTTTTAAAGCACTGATTTCTAGCAGGTTGAAAAATGGAACTGTGTGGGAAGCTAAAACATCCTTCTGAAAAATCGCCAAAACCTTGCTTCTTCTTTTAATCATAGATCCCTTTATAGTACTGAAACTGAAGGCTGCCTCACATATGTACGTAATGAAAGACCAGGCCCTTTTCTGTATATTCCTTGGAGGCATCTGTTAGATAGCTGACTTCTTTTGTATATAGCCAATTTCTCTCCTTCTCTTTGGTGGCTAAAAGCAAACTCAACACTTCCAGGCTTTTCTATGCTATAACACTGAGAGTGACAGTAGGTTTTGCTGCCCTGGTAAGATGGTTTAAGTTCCCTTCTTTGCTTTTTCCTTTTGAAAAGATTTAGAATACTTAAGAATAAATTGTGATAACTAGTAAAATTAGAAGGTATACTGAAATGTTCAAGTACACTGAACATTCCAAAGTAATATTATTTTGTACCAGAGAAAGATGACATTTTAGTAGGGTTCTATGTGCCCACAAATGGCAATTGGAAGAATGTCACTAGTGATATACAGTATCACAAACATGGAGAAATTGCTACAAGACATGGAACCAGCAAGAAGACATGAATCGGGGTAGCTACATAGCAACTTTCTTTAGAAAGTTGTACATTGTTTTGGAGATAAAGAAACTCTGGAAAACCCCACTGAGTTCTTTCTAACTAGGAAGGATGGAGGATAGAAGGCAGGAAAAATCTGAGATTCCCGTAGAGTTCTAAAACAACTGTGTCCTGAGGTTGCAGCCTAAGGAAAGTGAGCTGTCGTGCAACACCAACGAGTAGAAAGGCTCCCCTGAGGGGGGATTTTATAACTCATTTCTCTACAAAGGATTAGGATCATGCCATGCAGGCATCACCTTGCTGAACTGGAGGAAAGTCCCCCTAATCTGGAGCAGTGAGAGCAGTCCATGGGCTGGGGACTGCTTCACTAGGAGATACTCACTCTGCCAAGAATCAGGAAATCAGTAGCTCCAATACCATACTCAGAAAATAAATTCAAAATTCTACATCCTCTATCTGCCCTTACTAAAACCTTCCCTGTGGTGGTCCAAAGCGAAAGAATCAAAATGCAAAACTCATTCATAAGCAAGCATAAAATTAGGGATGACTAGCAAGTATTGAGGTCATTTAAGTAACAGATATAAGACTAAGTCTGTCATTCTAACAACTATGGTTAAAGATCAGAATGCTCACACTAAGATTCTAGGCAGAGAGGACACATGAGGGAAAAAAATGCAACAATCGTTTAGCAATACTAAACTGCAAAAATCCTGAAAGTAATGGGAGGAAGCTGCAAGGATTTTAAGTACACCAATTCCTGTATCTTACAGAAGTAAGAGATACTGCTTCTGATAATTCAACACATATAAACTTAAATATATTCTCAATAGCTTAACAATAACTGCCTGTGAAAATAAGCTATATAGCTTACAAATTATAGGAGAAGAAATACAGCAAATAAAAGGAAATATCAAGAAATATTAAAGTACAAAAAATGACTAGCAATTTACAAAATATACCTGATATAAAATAAATTAGGTCATTTGTTTATTTAATATCTACCACATATTGACTAAAAGAGGTATCTGGCACAGAGTTATTAAAACAAGTTAAAAGTTAAAGGATGGAGAAAACTATGCATGAAAATGCAAAGAAATTAATCTGTCATAGGAGTAGAGTTGAAACAAAAGACAATGCAAAGTAAAGTTTAGCCATAGTTAATATTAATATTAGGCAAATCAAAATTAGAGGGGAAAAGGGATTAAATAGCAGTGAGGTGGTTAATTGCAATGGATTTGTATTAGCTAAATTGCATAGCACTAAATTATATAAAGCAAATCATTTATAGCTAAAGGAAATTATAACTAATTTTAGTAAAAAGTGAAGCAAAGCAATTACAGCTAAGAAAATTTTGAGAAAAAGTAAATGATGTAGAACTTTTTTATGTAGCAGCTTGGTAAAGATTTAAAAACATGATATGGGGACAGATGAGTGCTTGTGAAATGGTGATGGAAGAGAATATGTACCACACTTTAAAAGCGTAATTTGGCTATCACTATAGATATAAACTTATATATAAATAGATATTGATTCATTAGATTTTATATCTCTTCTGAATCATCACTTCCTTTTGAGGAATTTATCCAAAGTAGAAAATTTAGCAATGTTAGAAAAATGCTCAGTACTGTGTTGTTTAAGGAACAAACTAAATATGAACAGTAAAGGACTGGTAATAAAAAATAGGGACTATATATATAATCTATCTATATAGAATCTATATATATCTATAAAATCTATATATATGATCTATATATAATATAGATTAATCTATCATATGTTTTGATTGTGTGATATATATATAGTCCCTGTTTTTATTATCAGTCCTTTACTGTTCATATTTATTATATGAGCAGTATTTTATTATATATTTATTATGTATTTTACTATAGACATATTCGTGTCTTTTTTTCTCCCCTTGAGACAGGATCTCACTCTGTCACCCAGGCTCGAGTATAGTTGTGCAGTCACTGCTCATTGAAGTCTTGACCTCTTGGGATCAGGTGATCCCCCCATCTCAGCCTTTTGGTAGCTAGGACTACATGTGTGAGCCACCAGGCCCAGCCTACAATAGTGTCTTAAACAATGAGAAAAGACGATGCAGGTAAATATCTATTGATGTGTCAGATGAGTCACAACAAATTAACTGAAAGAGCAAGCAGCAAAACAACATATATTTTTATTTTACTTTTGGAAAACAATCAAAACACATGATAGATTAATGAATGAATGGATGGGTAGATGATAGATAGACAGATAGATTACATTGATGACAGAAAAAAATGCAAAGGAAATTACACTGGATTCAGTGCAAAGTGTCTCTCCCAAGCTCATGAGACATACGATAATTCTCCCATCCAAGTACTAAACAGGCTCAACCTTGCTTAGCTTCCAAGATCAGATGAGACTGGATGTGTTAAAAGTGTGATAATTCTGATTTCAGAATACAGAGCAACAATATTACTGGGAGATCTGTACCTATTTTCCAAATGCATGGTTCCATGTGACACTCTCTGTATTTCAGTAGCCTAGACTATCTGAAATTTAAGCATATAAAGTTAATTTGTTCTCCTTTTCCCCTGTGTTTTAATGTAGCATTGATGTACCTATAAAAAGGAATAAACAGGCTGGGCGGGGTGGCTCATGTCTGTAATCCCAGCACTTTGGGATGCCAAGGTGGGTGGATGACCTGGGTCAGGAGTTCAAGACCAACTTGGCCAACACGGTGAAACCCTGTCTCTACTAAAAATATAAAAATATAAAAAATTAGCCAGGCGTGGTGGTGGGTGCCTGTAATCCCAGCTACTCAGGCGGTTAAGGCAGGAGAATTGGTTGACTCCAGGAGGCACATGTTGCAGTGAGTGGAGATCATGCCAGTGCACTCCGGCTTGGGCAACAAGAGCGAAACTCCATCTCAAAAGAAAAAATAAAGGAAAAGAATAATAAACAGTTGCTAATTGAGTAATTCTTACTTTAGCATTACCTGTGAACTTGATATATTTTCTAGATATTAAGTTTGTTGTATGGCAGGAAACTTGGCTTGTTTAACTTTGTGTTTAACATAACCTTGTGAAAAAAATATAAATTTGGATAGTAAATCGTTTTTTGAACAACCCAATATTAAGTTGCTTCCATTATCAGTATTTGGACATCATACTGAAATTTGTTAATAAGCGAGTTGAGGATCTGGAAAAAAGATGGGTTTAGAAAATGTTAAGTATGTAGAATCCTGAAGGAGGTTACAATGGAAAAAATAAAGGCTTTATTTTACCTATTGATAATGCTTTAAAAATTCTTAAGAAGGACAAACACTGAATACAAATGTCTGCATAATTAGAAAGCCAATCAGGCATAAAGATATTAAGATGGTTCATCTTTTGGCATAATATTATAGAAGAAGAAATACATTCAGTGACTTACCAGGGAACATAAATACTGCTTTGTTAAATTTTAACTATCTTATTCTAGAAATTATTTTTTATGATGTGCATGTCAGTTGGTCTCTTGAAATGATCACAAATTTGTTTATAGTGAAACATTTTTCTCTCTGCCTTCTGCTTTGGGAAACTAAAAGTGTTTCGCATTGGTAACCAAAGATAGCCTATAAAAGTTTTCCGAGGAGTCTTGAATATTTCTAAATTTTATTTATTTTTTGCAGAATGATCATATTTCAAGTAAAAGTTTTCCCAGATTTTATCTATTTTTCTAACTTGCATATGGCATGACTTAAATGTTAAAGAATTTCTGATTTTACATGAGAAAATGATTATATTTAAAATTCTGCACAAAATTATTAATGGATGATAAGCTTCAGTGATCTCCCCTGAAAATACAGACTTACTGAAACATAATACATGATGACATTGGCATCAAAGCTATTTCACACTAACTTTTGTAATTGAAAATAAATACATACCCTGAAAATTCTGGTTCTTACCCTGAAATGTTATGAGAAAAATCAAAATTTCATGACAATTAGTATTCTTTAATAGCAATAATATCTCCAGTCTTGTTTCATTCTTTTATATTAGTAAGGCTAATTAACTGTTCACTAGTTATGGGTATAAGAAATAGAAGAAACAAATAAAAATAAAATAAATAAAATCTTATGGTTGCGAGGGCTTATGCACACCATTTAGGAACTGTGATCAAATTATAAGGATAATTACTAAGCAAGTAATTAAAAGTAATGGAAATTCCAATTTTACCAAAATGTGAACCAGTGAGATCCAGAATGTTTAACAAATGAATAACTAAGAAGCCTCCAGATGTGGCTAAAAAAGTGAAATATAAGCTTTCACTATTCGTTCCTATTTATTACATAATACATCTCACTTATGACAATAGGGAAATAAAAATGGGAAAACAATTGGAAAAGTATTTAAATCAATGTTTTCTTATTGTGACAACAAAATAAACTATAATAGTGCTATTGCTGTTAAATTGTTAGAAAAGTTTTTAAGCAGGAATAGATACTAGAACATTTTCAAAAATTGTATTTTTTACTTCATAATTTATATTCTTGATATTTATAGAAATGCACACAAAACTTAGAAACTTAGACTTTCCTGTCATGGCAATTTCTATGATTATTTTATCTATAGAAGCAGCATATAAAGCAAACACTCTTTTTCAACCAAATTGTCATCATTTCCCAAATCACTTAAATAACGTGTTTTTATTGTGTGTCATTCTGTCAAACATTTTAAAAAAATATTCCCAAGGTGGGCACAGAGAAGCCAGATGCACTTAAGGCCTATTCGTTTCATTTTCATAGGATTTTTGAAGGCAGCTTGTTTTCCTGGATAATTAATTTCCTGGATCAATCGCCCTTCTATTTTTAAAAGTACAGCCCTTAGAAAACATTCCATAAAAATCCTAATAAGAGGTGCTTAGAGAAAGGGCCTTATAAAAGTTAAATTTTTAGGAGCATCCAAGTAGCAAATAAATAGGTATTTGGGGATATTGCTTATACTGAGGCAGATTATTCATTTGAAAAGAAAATAGCAACTGGCACATTGCAATATTCCTCCACCCTTTTTGTGGTACCCCTTTCCTGTTTGCACCTCATTCTTAATTTATTATTAAAAGCCATCCACAACAGATGGGAGCTGCAACACATTCAGGGCTTACTTTGTACCAGACACTGCAGGATTAAACAACCTGCCCAAGGACCCTAGGCTAAGAAGTGGCAGAATTGGGTCACTGTTAGACGCTGAAGCTCAAATTCTTAACCATTGTGCTGTACCTGTTTTCACAGGCTCAACTAGTTAGATGGAAATGTCATTTCATTGGGTCATTTATCAAAATAAAGCAATTCAATATGAAAATATGTTTCAGGTATCAAACCAGTACCTATGCATTTATTTTTAGTCTTCAGCATAATTAAAGTCTCTTTGCAAAACACTGCTTGCCTTTTCCTACTCCAGGAAAGTCTCTTGCTTTTATTCTACCCTATATTCCTCTCACGCACAACAAACTTTCACATCTATTTCCCTTAATTTTCACAAGAACAATTTTCAGATTTTAAAAAAGCTGAGATTAAGGAAAGTTAAGAAATTGTCCCCAAGTTACATACCTAGTAAGCAGTAAAATCAGAATGCAACCACACATATGTGTTTTGAGTTTAGGGCTACTAAATCCTTCTATGGCATCAGTTCTACTGGGCCCCACCAACAGAAGTCTTCCAGGCATTCTCCATTAGTCACTTTCCAATATGCCCACCCAAGTCATTACCAATAGTACTTTTAACCCACAGCCTTGCGTATTCAAAACAGCAAGTATTTAATCATTAAGATAGAGAGCAAGATTCCTTGATCAGAAATTTAGGAAGGACAATTTAGAAATTTTGGGGAAATCTAGTACTACAAGAAATGAAGAAATGATCACAAACCATGTCATTATTATTTTTGACTTGGAGAAATTTAGCTCATTTATTCAGGTAAAGTTTTTAGGCAAAAAGTGTTTCTCTAGGTTTCTGCCTTATCTCTTTCTAGGTATCTGGTTCAATTAGTTGGCTCTTTATCTTTAAATCAGATGCTGATAGCTTTATAGTCTAAGTAAAAATTTCTCCCTAAAACCCACTGTGGGGGACCAGAATATGCCACCCAAAATATAAAATATTGTACACTGAAGGCAGTTAAGAAGCAGCAGATACAGAAAAGCTCTCTGCCTTCCTTCTATTTGCCTAAAAGCAAGACAGATATACAAAGACAAAAGGTATCCTGCCTTCCTTCTACTAGAGAGAACAAAGGTAACACTGAAGACTTTAGATCCTTATTTTCTGGAGACGATGCAGAGGAATCTATATTAACAAGTTTTACTAATGAGCCTTTAACCTGCCATTTATTTGCCTTTCTACAAGTTTTTTTCCCTTAGAAACTCAGTCTTTTTTTGTTATAACTTTTCTAATAAATGTACCATTCTTTGTTGAAGATGCTATATAAGCCGGAATTCAAAGCCACTTCTTTGAGAAACACTCATTCCTTGGGTGTCTCTCATGTATATATGAAATATACATGTTCATAAATGACATTGACTGTTTTTTCTCCTGTTGATCTTCTTGTGATACAAGGGTTTTGTGTTGTTCCAAAACCTTATTAATGAAGAAAAAATTATGAATTTTCCCCATATACCACAGTCTAGTTATTTCTAATGTTTGATTTTTGTACTCAGCAACCATCCTGAACCTATCTCCTATTCATTCACATAAGACGGTATACGTGTCCAAGAAAATCTTCTCTGCCTCCTTGTAGTTCCTTTTCTCCTGTTCTTCGTCCATTCAGCCATTCCAGATGGACAGTTCACTCTCATCTGCCAGCTTATCCTACCCTCTGATCTAATTTCAACAAACCTGGATCATCCCTGGACTTTCTCATATTCCAAACATGAGTGTTTCTTGCCCTTTTTGCTACATAACCCTCCTCTCAAATATTTAATATTTGTCACATCAGTTGTTCCTCTGAATCTCCATTCACAGAAAGAGTCTCCCCTCACATTTTACTCTGAGTTGCTCAGCTTTGTCCCACATAATTCTTAACACAAACTTATAACCCAAAACATTATTACCATTTTTTGCTAAAACCAAGTACGCTCAGACAATACACAGTTATTTGACATTGATGTTGGTTTAGGGAGGATAAGAAAAAGGCACATATTTACCATTAAAAAGAAAAGGAGGACTCAACTTTTTCTTTCCACTAAAAATTCTTTTGATAAGCTAATGCTTAAGAGGACAAATCTAAATAGAATTTGAACTTTAAATAAATTCAGTAAAAATTATGAACAAGGATTATTTTCCTTAACATGAACCACAGTAATAACTAAAATCAAAGTATTTTTGAAAATTCATAATGCTTTGAATTCCACAAAAACAACTAAATAATTTTATCTTTAAACATAGTTAGAAAAAGGATAGTTAAATAATTCATTTTTCAGCTTGAAGTGATTTGTTTATATAGGAATATTTTGTAGATATTATGGGTTCTGTTTCAGACCATCACAAAACGAAAATCACAATAAAACTAGTAACACAAATTGTATTGTTTTCCACTGCATATAAAAGTTACGTTTATACTATACTGTAGTCTATTAAGTGTGCAATAGCATTATGTCCCCGAAAAGTACATACCTTAATTCAAATACTTTATTACTAAAAAATGCTGACACAGAGACATGAACGGAGCATATGCTGTTGGAAAAATGGCACAGACAGACTTTCTGCAAGCAGGGCTGACACAGACCTTCAATTTGCAAACAATGCAGTATCTTCAAAGCTCAATAAAGCAAAGTCAATAAAACAAAGTATGCCTGAACTACATTGAGAAGGGAAGCAGAAGGTGCTATTCCAAAATATGTCACTTTAGTATAAAGATTAATTTGAGCTAAAAGTACTTAAAAGAAACCAGCAGGTGCAAAAAGGATACACTGACCCGGCCCCCTTTCTTCCTAAAAGCAGGAGTTAAAATTTCCGTATGGAAGACGTTCTCCCTAGACCAGAAGGGAAGTAGCATTCTTCTTATCAAGGCTGGGAATTTGAGACTGAGAGAGTTCTATACAAACAGGCTTTGTTAAGTTAACTCATCTTTCTTTCGCCTCCCCACATAGTTATGTTATATTTTCACAATTGCCTCTCTTTGTTCAAGATAATGTAAAAACATTTAGACTTTGATACTTCTTTGGGTCTTTGTTTCTTAATGAGGATTCCCATTTCACGTTGCTGTGGTCTCAATGTGTCCCCCTACCAAAATTTACATGTTGAAATTTAGTCTCTACTTTGATAGTAATAAGAAATGAGGCCTTTATGAGGTGATTATGTCATGAGGGCAGAGCTGTCGTACCTGAGTTTAGTGACCTTATAGAAGAGGTGGAAGGGAATTGTTGACCCCCTTCATCATGTGAGTTCTCTGCTAGAAGCCATCTATGACAAATGGGGACTCTCCAGCCTCCAGAACAGTAAGAAATAAATTTCTGTAATTTACAAATTACCCAGTCTAAGATATTTTGTTACAGCGGCCGAAACAGATTAAGACATGTCAAACTTACATTAAATACATTTGTATGCTTTTCTCCTGCTAATTTTTCTTATGCCAGTTTAATTCTGAGGTCCAGCTGAAAAATTCTAGGAAGGTAGAAGTGAAATGTTGCCTCTCCTACAATGGTTTTCAAATGTCTATTGTACTACCTGAACGCTAAAACTCATATAAAAAAATCTATAAAAATAGGATAATTATTTCATTCCGATAATATAGGCAAAAATGTATCTGTTTGCTTCATTTGAACTTCTATAGCCTAACACATGTTTTTAATTTCTTATAACAGGACTGACCCCACCATATCAGTCCTTCATTCCAAAAAATGGATGAGGCAATATGATACATTTGGAAAATGTGTCAAATTCCAAAATTAGACTAGCAATTTGACTGCTTTAAAACTAGGAGGCATCATTGTACAGTACCAGTTGGGGCTTTGAAGTCAGTCTAAGCAGGGTTTAAATTTCCACTGGTGCCACCTGATAGGCTTTTGACCTTAAGCAACTTAGCCTCTCTAAACCTCATTTCTCATTTGCAAAATAAGGCTAGGTAAGGCACCCACTTGGAAGAGTTTTTTTGTAAGAATTAGAGGTAACTGAAACATCAGGAAGCAGATAGATCCCAAAACAGACCAGTTAGGTAACATAATCCCTCCAGATTTGTTCTTATTTTCTCTCTCTTTCATATATTTATTGCCAAATGCCTCTTGGGAGGCAGGACCACAACTAGATGAGCCCCACCTTTTAAAAATTGCATAGTAATCTACATTAAGTAAGTTCATTTATACTGATGATGGACATTTAAGTTATTTCTGGTGTGTTGAATGATATACCATAGTTCAGGGAACTTTTTGCAGAAAGGTGATATTGCAGAGAAGTTCAGAGCATGGGCTCTAAGGCCACATTACCTGGGTTAAATGCTGGCTCTGCTACTTAATATTTTTTTAAGTGTTATTTTTCAACTTTTTTTAAATTTCAGTTGCTTGTGGGGTACAAGTAGTTTTTGGTTACATGGATAAATTCTAGAGTGGTGATTTCTGAGATTTTAGTTTCCCCCGTCACCCAAGCAGTGTATACTGTATCTAATATGTCATCTTTTATCCTTCACCCTCCTGCATTCTTCCCCAACACTCCCCCTCCATCGAGTCCACAAAGTCCATTATATCTCTCTGTATGTCTATGAATCCTCATAGCTTAACTCCCACATACATTGGGAACATAGAGTATTTGGTTTTCCATTCCTGAGTTATTTCACTTAGAACAATGACCTCCAGCTCCATCTGAGTTGCTGCAAAAGATGTTATTCCATTCCTTTTTACGGCTGAGTAGTATTCCATTCCTTTTTATGGCTAGGCGTATTTATACCACATTTTGGTTTTTGTTGTTTGTTTTGTATTTTACTTTAAGTTCCAGGATGCATATGCAGAACTTGCAGGTTCATTACATAGGTAAATGTGTGCCATGGTGGTTTCCTGCACCTATCAACCCATCACCTAGGTATTGAGCCCCACCTGCATTAGCTATTTGTACTGATGCTTTCCCTCTCTTCATCCCCCCAACAGGCCCCAATGTGTGTCATTCCCTTTCCATGTCCATGTTCTCGTTGTTCAGCTCCCATTTATGAGTGAGAACATGCAGTGTTTGGTTTTCTGCTCCTGTGTTAGTTTGTTGAGTATGATGGCTTCCAGCTTCATCTATGTCCCTGCAAAAGTCATGGTCTCATTCCTTTTTATGGCTGTATAGTATTCTATTGTGTATATGTACCACATTTTCTTAATCCAGTCTATCATTGATGGGCATTTGGGTTGGTTCCATGTCTTTGCAATTGTAAATATTGCTGCAATAAACATACGTGTGCATGTATCTTTAAAATATAATGATTTATATTCCTTTGGGTATATACCCAGTAATTGGATTGCTGGGTCAAGTGGTACTTCTGGTTCTAGATCCTTGAGGAATCGCCACACTCTCTTCCACGATACCACATTTTCTTTATCCATTCATTGGTAGATGGACATTTAGGTTGGTTTCATATCTTTGCAATTGCAAATTGTGCTGCTATAAACATGAGCATATGTGTCTTTTTCATATAATCACTTATTTTCCTTTGAATAGATACCCAGTAGTGGGATTGCTGGGATCTACTTTTACTTCTTTAAGGAATCTCCATACTGCTTTCCATAGTAATTTACATTCCTGCCAGCAGTGTAAGTGTTCCTTTTCACCACATCCATGCCAACATCTATTGTTTTTTGACTTTTTAAATATGGCCATTCTTGCAGGAGTAAGGTTGTGTCTCATCATAGCTTTAATTTGCATTTCCCTGATGATTAATGATGTTGACCATTTTTTCATGTTTGTTGCCCGTGTGTGTATCTTCTTTTGAGAAATGTCTATTCCTGTCCTTTGCCCACTTTTTGATGGAATTATTATTTTTTTGTTTTGTTTTTGCTGATTTGAGTACCTGATAGATTCTGGATACTAGTCCTTTGTCAGATGCATAGTTGGTGAATATTTTCTCCATTCTGTGGGTTGTCTGTTTACTCTGTTGATTATTTCTTTTGGTGTACAAAAGCATTTTAGCTTAATTAGGTCCTGTTTATTTATTTTTGTTTTCTTTGCATTTGCTTTTAGGGTCTTAGTCATGAATTCTTTGCCTAGGCCAATATCCCGAAGAATTTCTTCAATGTTATCTTCTAGAATTGTTATGGTTTTAGGTCTTAGATTTAAGCCTTTTATCCATCTTGAGTTGATTTTTATATAAGGTAAGAGATGAGGAGCAAGTTTCATTCTTCTACATGTGGCTTGCCAGTTTTCCCAGCACCATTTATTGAATTAGGGTGTCCTTTCCCTAATTTATAGTTTTGTATGCTTTGTCAAAGATCAGTTGGCTTTAAGTATTTGGCTTTATTTCTGGGTCCTCTATTCTGTTCCATTGGTCTAAGAGCCTATTTTTATACCAGTATCATGCTGTTTCAGTAGCTATAGGCTTGTAGTAAAATTTGAAGTCCAGTAATGTGATGCCTCCAAATTTGTTCTTTTTGCTTAGGATAGCTTTGGCTATTCAGGCTCTTTTTTGGTTCTACATAAATTTTAGGATTTTTTATACTAGTTCTATGAAAAATAATATATTTTGATAGGAATTGCATTGAATCTGTAGATCACTTTGGGATGTACTGTCATTTTCACAGTATTGATTCTATCCATCTAGTAGTATGGGATGTGTTTCTATTTATTTGTGTCACCTATATTTTCTTTTTGGCAGTGTTTTGTAGTTTTGTTTGTAGAGATCTTTCACCTCTTTGGTTAAGTATATTCCTAGATATTTTATTTTTCTTGAAGCTCTTGGTAAAGGGGGTTGAGTCCTTGATTTGATTTTTAGCTTGGTCGTTGTTGAGTGCATCTGACTTGTATACATTGATTCTGTAACCTGAGACTACTGACTTTGTTTATCACATCTACGAGTCTTTTGGATGAGTCTTTAGGGTTTTCTAGGTATAGGATCATATCACTAGTGAACAGCACTAGTTTTACTTCCTCTTTTCCAATTTGAATACCTTTTATTTCTTTCTCTTGCCTGACTGCCCTGGCTAGGACTTCCAGTACTACATTGAATAGAAGTGGTGAAAGTGGACATTCTTGTCTTGTTCCGTTTCTCAAGGAAAACAATTTCAGCATTTCCCCATTTAGTATGATGTTGACTGGGTTTTCATATACAAATTTTATTATTTTGAGGTAATTCCCTTCTATGCCTAGTTTATTGAGGGCTTTTGATCATAAAAGGATGCTGGATTTTATCAAACGCTTTTTCTGCGTCTGTTGAAATGATCATATGGTTCTTTAATTCTGTTTATGTAATGTATCACATTTATTGACTCTCATATGTTAAACCATTCCTGAATGTCTGCATGAACCCACTTGATCATGATGTATTATCTTTTTTATGTGCTCTTAGATTTGGTTAGTTAGTATTTTGTTGAGGATTATTGTATCTATGTGCATCAAGGGTATTGGTTAATAGTTTTCTTTTTTTGTAAAGTCCTTTCCTGGTTTCAGTATTAGGGTGATACTGGCTTTGTAGAATGATTTAAGGAGGATTCTCTCTCCATCATCTGGAAGTTTCAATAGGATTGCTATCAATTCTTCTTTGAATGTCTGATAGAATTCAGATGTGAATCCATCTGGTCCTGGGCTTTTTTGTTGTTGGTGGTGGTGGTGGTAATCTTTTTTTATTACTGATTCAATCTTACTGCTTGTTATTTGTCTATTTCTTCCTGATTTAATCTAGGAGGGTTGTATGTTTCCAGGAATTTACCCATTTCCTCTGGATTGTCTAGTTTGTGTACATAAAGGTGTTCATAGTAGTGACCACTACTCAAATGATCTTTTGCATTTCTATGGTAATAGCTATAATGTCTCTAGTTTTACTTCTAATTGATCAGCATTTATTTATTTATTTATTTATTTACTGAGAGAGGGTCTCACTCTGTCACCCAGGCTGGAGTGTAGTGGCATGATCATGGCTCACTGCAGCCTTAGCCTCCCCAGGCTCAGTTGATCCTTTCACCTCAGCCTCTTGAGTAGCTGGAACTACAGGCACATGTGACCACACCTGGCTAATTTTTGTTTTGGGGGGTTTCTTTTTGTATTTTTGGTAGAGATGGGGTTTTACCATGTTACCCAGTCTGGTGTCAAACTCCTGGGCTCAAGCAATCGACCTGCCTTGGCCTCCCAAAGTGCTGGAATAACAGGCATGAGCCACCATATCCAAACTCCAGATCAGCGTGCTTTTTAAAGCAATTTCCAAACTCATACCTCAACTTGGAAATTGTTTGAATATTACATGTAAGGCCATTGGATTGATCAATTTGGCAGAATTTTAACTGAAAATTTTAACTGAATTGATTATGCTTTAGCACTTTGAATACATATGATTTTGCGTCTTAGTTGGGCTGTGAATTTCTACATCCCTTTATCTCTTTCTCTTCTCCTCACCTTATTTATTTGTTTTTAATCATTTCACTTTGAGAAGTTAAAAGGTTACTGAATATAACCTACTTGTTATGCCTCTGAATGCTATGGTGAACTCTTGTCTAAGAAGATAATGAAAAGGAGATCTAGTTTTCAAAAAGTAATAAATGATAGAAAAAGAGGAAAGTTTGAAATAACAATAGGTTCAAGCATTAAGTACATATACATTACCTTAGTATGAAAGTATAAGAGTTAAAACAACTGGTACAAATTTTTTATTTCCTTGAGATTTACTAATATTACCTATGTAAAGATTATGTTCTAATTTTACCTGTTGTATATTAATAAAATATAATTTATAATAAACAAAAACAGTAATTCTAAATTCTTATCACTTATTTCACCAAATTTAACTCCAACATAATTTTCCTTTTACCATACAAAAATTTATTGCACCCCAGCCTGGGTGACAGAGTAAGACCCTGTCTCAAATAAAACCAAAAAGGGAAATTTCAAAAAAGTATTGTTATTTTTTAATAAGCAGCCTATAATGTTTTTTTCTAAAACTCTTCCAGAAAGCTATGTGAAATTAGATGAGTATCTTAAAGAAATGAGCTCGATTTACATGTTTATAGCAGGATTCTTATAGAATATTAAAGGCTAAATATTATGCTAATTTTAAAATTATTCTCAGAAATCATACATAATGTCAGAGATTAAAGTCAAACAATTAATCTGGCACAAATTATTCATTGCCAAGCCATTGTTAGACAAGTTTAGAAAGATGTAATGACAATTAGTGATAAAAGGAGAATGGCTAGCTATCTAAATGACTTGTCTCTTGTTTGCAGTACTTTGTACTCTACAGAATTTATAAATATTTCTTACAACTAGAATTTGTTGTGATCCCAATGTCCATCTAAACTGGTACCTAAATCCTAATACTTTATGCCTGTTAAGATTTTCTTTCTGTGATGTGAAACCTTTCCCGTAGAAGGTATTTAGGTCCTGTCCTGTTTTCTTCCTTTTCTGAACTGGGGATCCTGTGCTTCATGTTTGTCTTGAAGCAGATATCCCAGGCCCACAGTGATACATGCTGGTTCTCAGAAGGAAGCCCCATCACGCTCTGTATTTTTATGAGTTCATTAAACATTTTTAAATAAACAGGGTCCAGTTGGTTTTATGAGGCTTCATTCAGATGGTGAAAGAAAAAGAAAGTAGAACAAATAAAATAGAGGAAATAAAAGAAACAGAAGAGAAATAAGCAAACTTTACCTCCTCTGGATGTTACACATAATGCTTACTATTTTTAGAGTTTTTTGTTTTAAAAATCTGTTTAATAACATAAGCCTATCTTGAGAAGAGTTTTGTGGGTGAGCACAGTGTAGCTCCTTGTTGGCCATTACCATCTGGGAGTTACACTCACTGGGAATACAGTCAGCCAGATGCTGGCTTCTATACATGGGGTCTGCCTCTTCCAACCCTTATGGACATGGACTATTTTTCTGATTTGAATGTGAAAAATATCTCTAAAGGCCAGGTACCAAAAAATAATAAATGTGACATTTTTTATTGTTTTCTAGCTACCACTCTTTTTCATGTAATTTTTGGAAAGACTACAGATTCTGATATTTTACTCTCATAAATATTTAAAAGTTTGTTGAGATATGCTTTTTCTTTCTGAAACGTATACCTTTTTCCAGACATCAAAATTGTCATTTTCATTTCTACCCATGTTTCAAATGTGTATATATCACAATTATTTGTTTCTCTTTCTGTTTAGAATCAAGAAGAGTAAAGCAAAGTAGAGTTACACCCCCACCAATCCTTCTTGTTAGTCCTTCTGTAAGCACTTGAGACATAGGTAATTGGTACAGAAACAGATCAGCACTTCCTGTTAGGTCAAGATGAAATCTTTGTTCCTCTTCACAGGAATCAATTTTAAGCTCCTCACCATCTAGTATAGGCTGACTATTGGTTCTATTTCTAAAACTTTAAGAGTGAGCAGGACTGATAGTCTTATATCAGTTATAAGCCATATTTTTTTTAGAATCGTATAAATATCTTTTTAAATAAAATCTGAGTTCCCAAAACAATATTCTATATAACTTCATTGAAATCATTTGACACCAGTCAACTAAATGAGCCTGCAGCACAGGAGTCTGGGGGGTTCAGATTTCTCGCTGTTCTCATGATTCTCAAATTCAACTATAAATCATCTCATTTCCTTCTGTTCAATATGACTAAACTCAAAAGCTTACTTGGGTCCAAAATCAGTGATAAATCTCAAGAGCCACACTTGGCAGTCAATGTGTCTTGCTGTCACTTGGCAAAAATGAGCCTGTGAGATGTGGAATCTCTAGGAGTGTCCTTCCAAGTACAGCCACATCAAACATTTCTTTCCTCCTAAAAACTCAATCAAAATGTAATAGTTTGCTTCCTAATTTGGAAAAAAGTAAACAAAATTTGAAAAGAATTCAATAAAGTTATTGTAAAATTCCTTTAGCCAGAAAATAATGTGACTATTTCTATGTTCTAACAGTTAATTTTTAAATTTGGAAATAACACTTTGGTGCACATTGATTAAATTCAACAACAACTACTGTTGAAGAGGAACCAAAGTATGCCACTCTGAAATATAATTTTAGGAGATGGGAATACACCACCCCAAAATAAGATTGTAAGAGGTCAGAATATGGCACCCTGAAAATGTGCCTCTTTGTCATAGTATTATGTTAAGCTGATTATTTTAGGAATTGTAGACACAGGAGAATTCTGAAAACAAAGTGTAAGTTGCCCTTAAATTTACACTTATAAAGAAATGTACGGGAGTCTCCCTCTCTGCGCCAGGAAGAGAAGGATGACTAAATTACAAGGGACTCATCAATGGAGAAGGCACCAATCTAAATCTTCATAACAAATCTTACCCTTTTAAAAATATCTTTTTAACTTTTGTGGGCACATAGCAGGTGTACATATTTATGGGGTACATGAGATATTTTGATATAGCACAAAATGCATAATAATTACATCAGGGTAAATGTAGTACCCATCACCTCAAGCATTTATCCTTTCTTTGTGTTACCAAAAAATCCAATTATACTATTTTAGCTATTTTTAAATGTACAATAGATCATTGTTGACTACAGTCACCTTGTTATGCTGTTGAAAGCTAAATCCTATTCGTTCTATCTAATTATATTTTTGTACCTATTAGCCATCCCCACTTCCCCCACCCACTTACCCTTTAGTCTCTAGCAACCATCCTTCTACTTTCGATCTCTCCGATAATTCAATTATTTTAATTTTTAGCTCCCACAAATAAGTGAGAATTTGTGAAGTCTGTCTTTCTATGCCTGGCTTATGTCACTTAACATAGTGACCTCCAGTTCCATCCATATTGTTGCAGAAGACTGGATCTCATTCTTTTTTATACCTTAATAATACTGCATTGTGTAAATGTGCATTTTCTTTATCCATTCATCTGTTGATGGACACCTAGGTGGCTTCCAAGTCTTGGTTATTGTGAACAGTGCTGCAAATAAACATGAGAACGCAGATATTTCTTTGACATACTGATTTCTTTTGGGTATATGCCTAGCAGTAAAATTGCTGAACCATTTGGTAGTTTTATTTTTAGTTTCTTGAGGAACTTCCAAACTGTTCTCCATAGTGGTTGTACCAATTTACATTCCACCAACAGTGTACAAATGCCCCCTTTTCTCCACATTCTCACCAGCACTTGCTGCTGGCATCTTTGGAATAAAAGTCATTTTAACTGGGGTGAGATAACATCTCATGGTAGACTGACTCACATTTCTCTGGTGATCAGTCTTTGTGGGAAGTCAGGGACCCTGAACGGAGGGACCAGCTGGAGCCACGGCAGAGGAACATAAATTGTGAAGATTTCATTTTAATATGGACATTTATCAGTTCCCAAATAATACTTTTATAATTTCTCAGACCTGTCTTTAATCTCTTAATCCTGTTATCCTCATAAACTGAGGATATGCATCACCTCAGGACCACTGTGATAATTGTGTTAACTGTATAAATTGATTGTAAAACATGTGTGTTTGAACAGTATAAAATCAGTGCACCTTGAAAAAGAACAGAATAACAATGATTTTTAGGGAACAAGGGAAGACAACCATAAGGTCTGACTGCCTGCAGGGTTGGGCAAAAAGAGCCATATTTTTCTTCTTGCAGAGAGCCTATAAATGGATGTAAAAGTAGGGAAGATATCATTAAATTCTTTTCCTAGCAAGGAATATTAATATTAATACCCTGGGAAAGGAATGCATTCCTTGGGGGAGGTCTATAAACAGCTGCTCTGGGAGTGTCTGTCTTATGCGGTTGAGATAAGGACTGAGCTATGCCCTGGTCTCCTGCAGTGCCCTCAGGCTTATTAGGGTGGGGAAAAACTCTGCCCTGGTAAGTTTGTGGTGAGACCGGTTCTCTGCTCTCGAACACTGTTTTCTGTTATTTAAGATGTTTATCAAGACAACACGTGCACCGCTGAACATAGACCCTTATCAGTAGTTCTGCTTCTGACCTTTGCCTTGTGATCTTTGTTGGACCCTTATCAGTGGTTCTGCTTTTCCCTTTGTCCTGTTCCCTCAGAAGTATGTGATCTTTGTTAGACCCTTATTAGTAATCCTGCTTTTTGCCTTTTGAACCATGTGATCTTTGTACCTACTCCCTGTTTTACACCCCTCCCCTTTTGAAACCCTTAATAAAAAACTTGCTGGTTTGAGGCTCAGGTGGGCATCACAGTCCTACCAATATGTGATGTCACCCCCAGCAGCCCAGCTGCAAACTTCCTCTCTTTGTACTCTTTCTCTGTATTTCTCAGCTGGCCAATACTTATGGAAAATAGAAAGAACCTACATTGAAATACTGGGGGTGGGTTCCCCTGATAATCAATGTTGTTAAGTACCTTTGCATATGCTTGTTTGCCATTTGTATGTCTTCTTTTGAGAAATGTCTATTCAGATCTTTTGCCCATTATTAGATTTTTTTCTAATAGAGTCACATGAGCTCCTTATATATTCTGTTTATTAATCACTTGTCAGATGGATAGTTTTCAAATATGGCCTCCCATTCTGTAGGTTTTCTCTTCACTTTGTTGATTGTTTCCTTTGCTATGCAGAAGGTTTTTAACATGATATGATCTCATTTGTTCATTTTTGCTTTGGTAGCTTGTGCTTGTAGAGATAACTCAAGAAGTCTTTGGCCAGAACAATGTCCCAGAGAATTTCCCTAATGTTTTAGTAGTTTTATAGATCGAGGTCTTAGATTTGAATCATAATTCATTTTGATTTGATTTCTGTATATGGCAAGAAATAGGGGTCTAGTTTCATTCTTCTGAATATAGATATCCAGTTATCCTAGTGTCATTTATTGAAGAGATTGTTCTTTCCCCTACGAATGTTCTTGGCACCTTTATTGAAAATGAGTTCACTTTAAATGTATGAATTTCTTTCTGGGTTCTCTATTCTGCTCCATTGGTCTATGTGTCTGTTTTTATGCCAGTACCATGTTGTTTTAGTTATTATAGCCCTGTAGTATAATTTGGAGTTAGGTAATATGATTCTTCCACTTTTGTTCTTTTTGCCCAGGATACATTTGGCTCTTCTGGGTCTTTTGTGGTTCCATGTAAAAGATACTGGTTTTTTCTATTTCTGTGAAGAATATCATTGGTATTATGATACAGATTGCATTGAATCTATAGATTGCCTTGGTTAGAATGAATATTTTGCCAATTTGATTCCTCTAATCCATGAATATGGAATACCTTTCCATTTTTGTGTCCTCTTAAATTTTTTTCATCAGTGTTTCACAGTTTTTATTGCTGAGATCTGTCACCTCTTTGATTAAGTTAATTCCTGGGTATTTTATTTTATTGTATTAATAGCTACTGTTTGTTTTTTGTTATTTGCTTTTGTTTTGTTTTGTTTTGTTTTTAGACAGAGTCTCACTCTGTCACCCAGGCTGGAGTGTAGTGGTGTGATCTCGGCTCACTGCAACCTCTGCCTCCTGGATACAAGCGATTTTCCTGCCTCAGCCTCCCCAGTAGCTGGGACTACAGGTGTGTGCCACCATGTCTGGCTAATTTTTTGTTTGTTTGTTTGTTTTTTATTATACTTTAAGTTCTAGGGTACATGTACACAACATGCAGTTTTGTTACATATGTATACATGTGCCATGTTGGTGTGCTGCACCCATTAACTTGTCATTTACATTAGGTACATCTCTTAATGCTATCCTTCCCCCCTCCACCCACCCCACAAAAGGCCCCAGGGTGTGATGTTCCCCTTCCTGTCTCCAAGTGTTCTCATTGTTCAATTCCCACCTAGGAGTGAGAACATGAGGTGTTTGGTTTTATCTCCTTGTGATAATTTGCTGAGAATGATGATTTCCAGCTTCTTCCATGTCCCTACAAAGGACAAGAATTCAACCTTTTTTATGGCTGCATAGTATTCCATGGTGTATATGTGCCACATTTTCTTAATCTAGTCTATCACTGATGGACATTTAGGTTGGTTCCAAGTCTTTGCTATTGTGAATAGTGCCACAATAAACATACATGTGCATGTGTCTTTATAGAAGCATTTATAATCCATTGGGTATATACCCAGGAATGGGATGGCTGGGTCACATGGTATTTCTAGTTCTAGATCCTTGAGGACTCGCCACATTGTCTTCCACATGGTTGAACTAGTTTACAATCCCACCAATAGTGTAAACGTGTTCCTATTTCTCCACATCTTCTCCAGCACCTGTTGTTTCCTGACTTTTTAATTATTGCCATTCTAACTGGTGTGAGATGGTATCTCATTGTGGTTTTGATTTGCATTTCTCTGATGGCCAGTGATGATGAACATCTTTTCATGTGTCTGTTGGATGCATAATTGTCTTCTTTTGAGAGGTTTCTGTTAATATCCTTCGCTCACTTTTTGATGGGGTTGTTTGCTTTTTTCTTGTAAATTTGTTTTGAGTTCTTTGTAGATTCTGGATATTAGCCCTTTGTCAGATGTGTGGATGGCAAAAATTTCTCCCATTCTGTAGGTTGCCTGTTCACTCTGATGGTAGTTTCTTTTGCTATGCAGAAGCTCTGTAGTTTAATTAGATCCCATTTGTCAATTTTGGCTTTTGTTACCATTGCTTTTGGTGTTTTAGACATGAAGTCCTTGCCCATGCCTATGTCCTGAATG